>NW_006238979.1:602292-617598 GCF_000226075.1 Solanum tuberosum | reverse complement strand
ATCAACGCAATCTTGGGCATGTCCACAAATATTGGGGATCACTGCCAGCACTTGATAAGAACAAAGAAGCTGGATGAGATGAAAAAGTGGTTAGCCCCACTAATTTCAGATGAGACTCTGAAGTGGTTGGCGAAAGGAGTTCCGATTGAAAAGAAAGAACTAAACATAGCCGCAAGGTTCTGGTTCGATTTTATCAGCAGCACAATTATGCGATACCAGAATGAGTCGATCATTCGCCTTGCAAAGGCAACTTGCCTGGGTTGCATCATAGAAGAGACTTAGATAAACTTGGGTACAATCATTGCTTCAGAGATACTCATGCGTGCAAGACAAAGCCGAACCTCACTTCCATTCCCAGTCTTGATCATAGAATTATGCAAATGAGCTCGAGTGCCGGGTGCCTCAAGATGCCAAGAAGGATGTTGAAGTGATGCCCACAGCTTCTACAGATATCTAAAGGATCAAAACTGAGTACCTTAAGGATCAAGCAGAAAGGAATAAGGCAGCATCGATGGAGTTAGTAAACACAGAATCATCACCTGCAGAGACACCTCTACCTACTCCGGCCCCTGGGTCTTCAGATATATCTATTACCACTTCTACTCCTATTGATACTCCAGGTTCTTCTGCTGCTGCACGGTCTCCCAGACCCACTGTTGTTGCTGCTGTTTCTCGGCCTCCACTCACCCAGGCTTCCCTACTCCGGATGGGATAGCTGGCCCTTTCTGTTGGTCATCGGGTTGCCAGTCTAGAGACCTCTGTTCCAAGCATGATCCAGATTTCCCTAGCTGATGATGTGACACGTCTGAACACTATCATTGATGCCCTGGCGGCCAGGATAGCGGTGTGCGAGCACAACCAAGGGACCCCAGAGGAGGTAACGTCTTTAAAAACTGCCATTGCTGAGCTGCGAAAAGATGTAAACCACCTGAAGTACACCGCTGTGTCCATGGTCTTTGGAACCGTGGAAATTCCATATGTGCCTGAGATGTCTCAGACCACCACTAGACATGGGGATAGAGTGGAGCAGACAGCCGATCCTGAGTTAGAAGCAAAGACTGATGAAGATATGCATGAAGAGACTGAGGAAGCTGCAGATGAAGACCTGACTGAGATGGAAGAAATTATGATAGATGATATAGTGCAAGCTTCCATAGCACCTGTTGCTGGATTTAGTGGAGCTGGCCCTTTTGGAGTTACTCCGGGCATTGAAGCCCGGGCAGATGGAGCGACCGATTAGCCAGGATCACCTCTTTACCTTTCTCTCTGTCTTTCTTTATTTTACATTTCAGAATCTGTGTTATTTGCATTTGAGGACAATTTGCTTTCATTTGTGGTGGGGTAAGTCCCACCTTTGTGTGTTGTTAATGTTCGTATTTTGTTTATACTTGGGCTTTGTGCTTGAATTTTGTTAAATACTGTTTCTGTGGATGTTTGAGCTTATGGCTTCTTTTATTTTAAATTGCAAAATGATTTTGACCCGTCCGAAATTTTTTGCGACCTCTCGTGTGTTGAATGTGGCTGTTCTTTTGCAAAATTTAAGTCTCGGTTCCGATCAATATCGATGACTTGAATAGTGCTCACAATTGAACAAACATGAATGTGCAACTACGATGAGGCCAAATGAAGTTTAATAGACAATATGTGAACTCTTTGCATCTCGTTATGACTAGCCTAGTATCGAATTGAGTCTTTTGTGATGCTCATTGCACACTAGCGAAAGTGTGGAGTCTTGTTTGACTGATAGTATCAATGCCTAGTGTCATGAGCTTACTTGTGAACTATGCATGATAGATCCTAGAATTTTCCCCGTTGGTCCGGTCAACTAAGTGATGCTATCTCTTGATATGATCTTAG
Source organism: Solanum tuberosum (assembly GCF_000226075.1). NCBI lineage: Eukaryota > Viridiplantae > Streptophyta > Magnoliopsida > Solanales > Solanaceae > Solanum > Solanum tuberosum. The sequence continues at coordinate 615,741 of NW_006238979.1, read as the reverse complement.
GCAACTTCTAAAAGTGTGAGCCAATTTAACATATACCTCTTTTGTGACCCACCTTGTGAGTGTGTGAACCCCTTTTGAACACCCCTTGAGCCTTCCCTTTCTTTGGAAGAAACTTGATGTAAACAATGACCTTTCTTTATGCATCACCCATAATCCTCATAAAGTTGTGGTTAATTGAATAGCCAACTTAGGCCAAAAGCCTGGCCTAAGTTGGGGGTGTGTTGAAAAGATACGGGCAAGTTAAGAAGTGCAAGGAAAGTCTCCTCTTACCCAATGGTTTTGAGAAAAATGGAACCCCTCCATAGAAAAATATATATATAAAAAAGAGAGAAAATAGAAAGAAAAAGAAAAAGAATGAAAAGAAAAGAGAAAAGAGAAAGAATAAAAAAAAAGTTGTGAAATAAAGTACAAAAGAAATGGGGTCCCAACAATCCAATGGAAACGGAATAATAGGATGACTTATGAGCACTAAAGAGAATGATGAAGGAAAAGGAAAAGAAGTGTTGTGAGCACCACATTTCATGAGGATGAAATTCACTGAGCCTTAAATGACCATACCTTTGCACTCAGCCCTATTACAAGCCTTGAAAAGATCCTTTTGATCTTGAGTGAGCTGAAACAAATGTTGATTGGATAATACGGGCAAACCTATGGGTGAAATTATGCATTGTTTTTTCTTTGTGAGTGTGAGTGTTGCATCTGATTCCGAAGCTTTTTAACTGTGAACCATTGTGTGAATATGGAATCATTCCTTGTGTGAGGGCATTTGAACACTTTGGTTGAGCTTGAACTTACATTTGAAGCAAGTATTGTGAGCATGAGATTCTTTGATATTGGTGAGTCACAACTTGAATCTTTGAGTGCACATTTGATCTTTGCATAAATAAATTGAGTCTTGTTGTGTGCATTCATGATTGAATCTTGTGTAGCACTGTTCGAGACACCCTTTTTGAACGGCTCAACTTGAGTTTGCTTGAGGACAAACAAAATTTTAAGTTGGGAGTGTTGATGAGTCCACGAATTAGACTTATTTAGGGCTATATTTTGATAGAATTAGTGTCCTCAAATGCTTATTTTATCTCAATATCTGATGGAAACCATTAAGTTTCAGGTATTTGGAGTTTGAGGGAAAGCATGGACACTACTTGGGGAAAAAGAGGGAACAAAAGGCAGCTGAAAGAACGAAGAAATAAAGATCTGAGAATCGCCGAACCCATTCGGTGAGTCGCCAAAAGATCTTATCCTCGCCTTTTGTTCTAGTGTGCTGAGCCTTGAAGGAAAAGATCAAATCGGCGGTGAAAAGGAGCAGTCGTCATATCGCCGAGCAGTTTCGCGAAGCTTTACTATGTCGCCCAATGATCCAAACACGACGATGCTGAAGGATAGTGCAAGACGACGATGAAACCGACCAAATGGCGGATCGCTGAGTTGATCAGTGATCTCGACTAATGACGTCGAATGATCCGCTGCAACACAGATTTTTGAAAACTATAAATACTCGTTGAGAGTTGTAGCTTAGTATCAAATTTTTAATATAGAAGTTTTAAAACATAGAATTTTGAGTTCTAAGTTTGAAGAGGGTTTTGAAGAACTTGAAGATTCAAAGGGTTTCAACTCCAAGAATTTGGACTTGGGGCTTGTGGATTCTTCATTCTTTGCTTGTTTTGAGACTTAAATCTGCATACCCATTTGAATGCAAACTTCATTTTTGGTATAATTTCTATCTCTTTTACATGTCTAGCTAAAAACTCCAATTCTTAGGGTGTGATTTTGTGTAATATGGGTTAGATTATCTGTTGGGTCTTACTTGTTGATGGTTTATTTGTTGTGTAAATGTGATTTCGTTTAGTAGTTATGGTGGAACTTAATGAAATGGTAGTTGCAAATACGATTTCACCTTTGTGTTTTTCGGCTTGCTCGAGAGAGAGGTTGTAAAACTAAGACTACTAAATTGATGGCCGATAGGAGTGAGTCGACATGAGGTTCAGCTCGAGAGAGTGAACCCTAGTCCTTCTCCCACACACTCAGCTTAAGAGAGTGAGTGGTCTAAGTTGGAGGCTGTTCTTCATACGGCAAGTGGGTGTCCGAGAGGAACCCATTTGATTCGAGGTAAGTTGCTCGAGAGAGAATTTACCCCACTATAGTCTAGCCTAGTCACAAATATTCATTGGATTTATTGTCAAAAGCATGTACCCAATAGTTTAGTTTATCCCGTATTCCTATCACATCCCAAGAATCCCCTCTCCTTGATTTAGTACCATTTGCATTGTTGCTTGTTTTTACTTACTTGTGACAAACCCCCATCATTAATTGACACTTTTGTGTCACCCTTTAAATTTAACATGTTTATATTCGATAATATTTTTAGCTATGACTAATTAGAACTTGATTTTATATTTCTATTAATTCTCAAGCCCACTCCCTTGGGACTCGACCCCAACCCTTGGTTGGGTTACTATACTATTAGACGATTGTAGACACTTGCATTCGAAGTTGTGTCTTGATTACACAAACATCACAGACAACTATTTAGATCTATTACTTTTCAAACAAAAAGCAACACAACAACAACATTAAGCAACAATCTCAGTACGAAAACTAATTCTCAAAAAGGTCATTCACTATAACGTTTCAAATCTAATTCTAAGATCCATTCTGAATTATCAGAAAATATTAGGCACAACACCATGTGAAAGCCTAATTTAAAAAACATCAAGTAAATCTTTCATTCATGTGCCTACATTCGATTTGTTCATTTAAGTGTAGCAAATTTCATCAAACGCATGATATTATTGTGTACCCATGATTTTGTAGACAACTATTTAGAGCTAAAAAATTTCTTTCAAAAAGCAACACAGTAACAACGTTAAACAAAAGAAAGTAAAGAAGATTATTGAATCTAGTGAAGACAACGTAGCGTAGGACTCCAGGATATTGGAAGTTGAACATGCTCAAAAGATGCCTAAAACTTTTAGCTTTTATCATTCGACGCCGACCCGCCATTTCTTTTCTTCAATAATGCCTTCGCTTTACTTTAAGACGCTATTTACCAAGGAAAAACTACCTTTTTTAAATGGAAGAAGCAGAAGAGGTGAACGAGCGGTGCGGTAACGAGCCGTAATTAAGAAATATGAGAGATTCTCAGTTGGAGCAGCCTACAGAAACTCATAGAGGACACACACTCAACCAAATTGCTGGCCGTGGAAAATGATCTGGAAAGTGAGAGTGCCCTTCAAGGTGGCTTGTTTTACTTGGCTCTTAGAAAAACAGGTTGTTCTCACATATGATAACTGGATGAAGAAGGACCTCCATTGGTGCTCTAGATTATTTTTTTTGTAAATGTGAGATATAGACAATAAATCATCTCTTTTTACATTGTAAGGAGACAGTAAATTTTGGCAGATTTTCATCAATATAAGGGGAATCAATTGGTCTATGCCAGGAAACATAAAGGAAAGCAGTTTATTCTGAGCATTTCAAGTTTTTCTTATGTGTCCATAAAATTAGTTAATAGACGATTATGCTAAGCACTGATCCTCCCTCACTATTTGTATAAGATTTCACTTACTCTATGATCTCTAAGCACTGATCGTCCCTCACTATTTGCATGAGATTTCGATTATCCTATGTCAGCTTAAGCCTTAGGTAACAGTGGTTTCAAAGCAGCAATTACATTTCCTAAATGGATTGGTAATAGTGGTTTCAAAGCAACAATTGTTTTTTTTTAAATGGATTGGTATCCATACAGATTTCAAAAAAGTCACACCTAAAAGGTATATATTTGATATTTACAATTATGAAATTATTGTTGGGCCAATATTTGAGAACCCAAAAGATCAGCAATAAAGAAATTCTTTGTATTGAGGAATATAAGTCATAGATTGTTATTATGTATAACTAAATAAAAGAACACATTAAATTTATTTTTAGAAAGACTCATGAGTTGGGCAAAGAACTTTGATACAATCTTTAGCAGATTAACTCAACGTATGAAGTGTGTCCAATATTACAATGCTCGAGTTTGATATAACAGGTAGATTTTGTTGAGCTAATTCAAGTACTTGAAGAATTTAAAGAAACTACTGCAGAGCATGAAATATATGTTGGGAACATGATAGAGATGGAAATTTTTGAGTAAGGGGGCTACGAAAAACACTATGAAATGTAATTGATATAAGGTTAGTCAGTTGGAAATAAATTTAGTGAAGTAAAACATGCAGAATGAAGGTTCAAGTTGTATTTTTTTATGTGATGTAACCTTTTAGTTGGTAACTTCTTTTACTCTGGTGAACAATCATCGATCAAGGGCATGTTCCTGAAGATACATAGAATTGGGCTTTGATGAGCGTTAGATGTAAATGGGTTCTTGAATCCTTCTACTTCTAAGCAAGTAGAAGAGCATGGAATTGAAAATAAATGAATGAAGACAGATTATAGCTAGTAAAAAGCAAACTAAAAATGGTATGCAACACATCTATTTGACTACAAAATGATTTGTGAAAGTAGATGGCTATTTGTTAGTTTAGTGGCAAATACTTCTTCATCTTGTAATATCATCAATTGATATTTCTTGTTTCCCTCTTTGTTGGTTTGGGGATGGCCTTTATCTACCACTTGGACTTTACAAGTCCACTCTTCTGTGCTCATGTCGATTTTGTTGATATTCAATCTTTCTGTCATGGCTGGAAACTAAGGCTAAAATATGCAAGCCAACATCATTAACGGAAGACGAATGGTATGAAATAGAAGGATATATAAGGTTAAATATTAGAGTACAATATTTTATCTACCTATCAAAAGTGTAAGATAGTTTCAAGAAAAAACTTTTTCAATAATTTCATCATAAACAATGTTATATGTAGATTTGTCATCATTGTTATCAGCTACGGTGGCCTTATCAGTATCTTAACACAATTGGAACTTTTGGCTCTTGATAAAGCAACATACAATTGACAATGAGAAAAGACAGGCTCACGTAAATAAATGCCAACAAAATCTAAAGTTTGGCCTTGTGCTTTATTAATTGTCATTGCAAAACACAATCGTATTGGAAATTTTATGCTTTTAAATGGAAGAGGTAATTTTTCATCTTCTGATGTTAGTAATGGTATTCTTGGAATGAACATATGTGTATTTTTAAAATCACTATTTGATATTGTGACGCTTATAATGTGTGATCTGAAATCATTACATATTAAGCGTGTACCATTGCATAAACCTTCACAAGGCTTTAGATTTCTTAGTGACATAATTGGACAATCTTTTTTTAACGTTAGTTTAATTTGTAAGGAGGTAAACCAACGGAATTTAAAGTATGCAGTAAATCTTCATATCCATTTTGATCTTTTGGATCTATGGTCTCATCAGTAGCTAGATATGTTTTTTCAATAGTTGGAAATTGAGTGATTAACATGTCATTTATTTCATCAATAAAATCATTTTTTGTTGTTAGAATAGCACAAGAAGTGATGAAAGAAATATTTGAGTAAGAGGTGTGCAAATTTGGATAAGTAACTTTAAATAAAAGGTTTGATGAATCTTTTTCATTCACGAATGGAATGATTTGAGAAAGGGGAGTTTCAATTTTGCCTTTATCAATTTTTCTTTCGGTTCCATTACCAATTCTCATTAAGTATTCACAAAAGGCTGAATCTGTCTTTGCATGCATGTTTTCTAGTAGTTGTAATTTTTCAAGTTGATTCCAAATTTGAGAGCATAGCAGACTTTCATGAATAAAGTCTTCTCTTTTTCCACTACGAATAACATGAAGAGTTTGCCTGAAATCATCACTATAAACAATAACTTTTCCGCTAAATAATATTCTTGTTTCCATTAAATCTTTCGAAAGTAAATCAAAAGCTTCAACTATTTCTTTTTTTTCCATTGAAATTCCATCCCATACTATAAGTTTTGCATCACGAATTAAAGATGCCAGAGAACTTTATTTACTGATGTTACAACTGAACTTTCCATCGATATTGAACAAAATAAATAAAGTTATCCAAAACTTATAGAGTTCTCTGGCATTAGTAAACTTTATTGATATCGATGGAAAGATATAGAGGAAGTTCTCACAAAAAAAGTTCAGTTATTCACACAAAATATAAAGTTCAGTTATCCACACAAAATATTTGGGAAATTCTCGATATAGTAACTTTTAGCGGTGTCATTTATTGTGTTCATTACAAAAAAATTAGTCAACATTATTTTTTGGATCATTGGATTATTTATAATTTTACTAATATTATCAGTACTTTTGAATGAAACAAGTTGTTCTCCATCGAGATGTAGTTGAAAATGCTATACATTTAGAGACATTTTATTGATATTAAAAGCAATTATACGTCATGCAGCCTTAGGTGCAGAAATCCATCTAGCCAATTGATATTTTTTTATCTCATCAACTTCTATATTTGTATCATTAGTATGAATCTAAAACACAATTTTATCATGTCCTTTACTTATGTACTTATAAATATATTTCACTACCTTAATATCTGAACAAATCTCAACGTTTATATGAAAATTATATTTGGATAATAAAAAAGAATTATGAGGGACAATCCACGAATTGTTAAGGAGATGTTTTCTTGTTTCCTCATAGTTTCCTGTATTGCGTCTTCTATAAATATGATATGAACTTTTTCCTTTTGTTGTTTCATTAGCAAGCTCTTTTGGATACTTAAACTTACAATATCCTTTTTTCATACCAGGACTTGTTGGATTTAGTTCACCGCAAGGTCCATGGATCATGTGTTGTATAACGAGTGAATATAAGTGAGGATTTATTTTAGGATTTGGTAATTTTGCACAAACAAATCGATCATAGGCTGTGTAAGTATTTTGAATCTTTCATCAAATATAATCAGAAAATGAGCATGAGGATGTCCTTGTTTCTGAAATTCTACTATGTACATATATGCCACAACTTTACCGAATACGTGTTTCTTTAATAAATCCTTTTTAGTTCCTCTAACTTTGCACGAAATATTCGACAAATTAAATCAGGTTTAGTTTGTGCTTCATCACTTGCTAGAAGGTTTTCTTTAATCTCTGGCCAAGAGGGGTTACATGTTATGGTTAAAAATATATCAGGTCTTCTAAAATGTTGAACCAATGCAATTACATCCATGTAACATCTACGCATATCTCTTGGCCGTCCTGTAAAGCTAAGAGGGAGAAATTTGTGTTTACCTACTTGTGAAGCATCTCTTTCACTTCGTTGCAGAACATCTAGCAGTCCTCTAAATATATCAGTTCTAAATAAATCCTGATTGAAAGAGGCAAAATCTAATCGTTGGGTTTCAATCTTTATCCATTAATCCACAATGGATTGTTGAAACAATAATTCTGAATGTAGAACTTTTCATAGTCTCTCATTTGAAGTTGATAACAGTAATATTCACGACAAGAGACACTATTTCTCTTACTTTTCCTCTTTAGATAGCTTTTAGCTTCTATATCAAGAAATCCATCAATTGTACCATATTTTTTACGCTTGGCAATTGTTCATTTTCACAATAATTTTGTCTAGAAGAAGAAGCACCTAAAGGATTAACTTTTTGAATACCACAATGCCATTCATTTTGACCACAACAATGGATACTGCAATGGATCATAACAACCGTAGTAATAATTTACCAATTGACTCTTATTGATATTTGTATATACACGAATATGCGGGGTGAGTGTATTACTTTCAGCATCTTGCTCTACCCATATTCCAACGACTTCTGATGTAGTTGGTAAGTTGTACACTCTTTGGTCTAAATCACCGTCAGATTTTAGAGCAATGTAAAAGTCACATAATTGTAGAATATTTATTAGTGATTTTAGGAATATGGAGTATGGATTAGTTTTTAATATTTCCATCAACTTTTGAACAATACCTTCATTTAGTTTGCTTGAACATGCCAGTTGATTCCTCAATTCATTTTTCACTATCAAAAAAATATAATTGTAGATTTCTTCCTTTTTCAGTAGCTAGTACTAAGTCATCTATAAAGTGATACATTTTTCCTTGAACTCGAAAGGTGGATATACCTTTATACTTTGTTGCTAGTTCTTTGTCATAATTAACTCCAAGAGATGTGAATGCAAAGATGTTGTTGTAAGTTTTTATATAAGTTCGGAACTGTTCAGACTCATTAGTATTTCCTAAATATAGATTTCTCAAGGTTTTTGGCACTTGATGTGAAATAAGCCGCACAACACCATTGCCACAACAAAATGCTGGTGTCTCATACTCAAATTGTTTTGCAGTGCAAAATTTACACCGAGGAACAATTTTTAGGGATAGCATAATTTGTTATTGGATGGACGATTTCCATGTGATTAACTTCTCTTGAACTACATCTTTCACAATATAGTTACTTCTTAAAATCAATTTTAGTTGGGAAAGATTAGTGTGAATTATAGCCTATCTAATTACTTTACCTGTAATAAGAGTTTTCTCATTTGAAACAGACACATTAGTACAGTGGTGGTGCTGGAGCTAGCACCAACGGAGGCATTACTCTCGGTAGCTGAGTTTGCCCGTGTCCGAGCTAGAAAGGTATCTTTCTTATTGGATTGTGTCAGTTTATATAATTCACGTTGTCTAGCCTTTTTATTAGCATGAACTTTTTCAGAATTCAGATTATTTCTATTACTTTTGTTTGACATTTGGAGAACCCTTATCTATCCTATATAAATTATATGTTTAATTATTTTCTTATTCAATGCACAAAAAACTTCAAAATAATGATAACAAATCAAACTATTATTTGTAGAATTCAGTAAAGACGGAGAAAATTAATGCAGAGGAAAAAAGAGAAATAACAATAACGGGTAGAAGAGAACATACCGGTAGCTGAAACTTTAATAGTAATAATTGCAAATCCTTAACTTCACACTGCACGCGAAAATAATTGTAAAAAGAATTTAATATTTTCTGTAATTTGTATTTATCAAATAGCATCTGCAATAGTTTACCTTAAACGTATGATATTAGTGTGTAGCCATGTGAATATATGAAAGCTTAGACAAACAAAACAACAGAAGCATTTGATAAATCTATCAATATATGAATTAGTTGATGGGTTCTGAGATAGCTTGATATTTCCAACCCAAAAAATTCTCCTACACTATTAATAAGAAAAATGTGGGCATATAATATTCCAATCATAGATCGAATCGTTGCCCTTACATGAAAGCTTGGAATTTTTTTAATTTATATCCTCTTCTACCTGTGTGTCATTTATCAACAACAAGTGCTCCTCATCAAAACTCACCAGCAACGATATTCCAACTAACACTACCAAATATAGCAAGAGAAATGTTTAGCCGAAAAGAACAAAACTCTAGTGCTTTACCTACCAGTTCCTTCCTCCAGAACCTTAAATTAAGCCTAAGGAAAGAATATAATAATACCCATAAAATTGAGAAAGACTACTAAAAATTAAAAATTCATATTAACTGAATTTTCGAGGGAGATGCAAATACGAAATTCTTTCACCTTTAAGTTGTTAAATGATAGAAGATGAAAAAATATGATCTCTTATTTTAAAGATGACAATGGTGACCCAAAAAATATTGTTGACCACACATTTAACTACTTCTCAAATTGCTTTACTATAGGTGTGAAAGGACACAATGTATTCAACTGCATCCTAGAAATCAACTATTAAGAAGAAAGCACACCACCAAAAATCAAAACTTAATAGTAAAAATAGAAATTGTAGCTTTGAAAAACTCTGTATGTTCTGTTTGCATAATTAATAGCAAAATGGATTATGATTAACATCCTAGACGAATTTTACATCGATAAAATATGGAAGATATGTTGATACGTAAAAAAACAAGTCTTATATCGCATTATTAATTAAAATCATATGAGTCTAGGCCCAAAGTGAATAATATCACTTATAAGTTGGATTGTTACCCATTGTATCAGAGTCACTCCACATGCAATCTTAGATGATGGTGGGCAAATCTCAACGAAAATTTTGAGCCCCTATGGGAGTAGGGTGTATATAACATTCTAGATGAATCTCATATCAACCAGAGATGGAACATATATTGAATATCTAAAGAAACAAGTCATAAAACATATTACACTCAACACCTATTAGAAAAACATATATTTACAAATAACCAATAAATATGCACATTATTGTGCACCTCAAGGTAATACAACTCACATAATGTATACGTCAATAGTGTACAACAAAACAAATGTGATTCAACTACTGCAGTTAAGTTATACAAAATGTGAATTGTACACTCCAAAGATATACAATGTATATCACTACTGCAGGCTGTAGTTAGGGATAGAAAACTTAGCCCATGGTAATATAAACCACCCAAATTTAAACTAATCAATAACCCATCAATTTATTAAGCAACTAACATGGCTGCAATAAGTTGCCCATTTTACCAGTCTGTACATCCTTTCCCACTTCTTTAAGGTTTTTAAGGAGACAACTCCAAGAATCGTTCTTTTTCCTTCATCCTCCATCCCTAATAGGATCAAGAGTTTTTTCCTATTAGCACTGCACATTCATATCCTCTCCACCTTCCCCTATTTTTTCTTTATCCTTTTGAATTTGAGTGTTTTATTTAATCTGATATGTTGGATTTTGAATACTAATTGGATGCCTAATTCTGGTTCCTTGTGTTGGGTTTTAAAGGTGTGAATAGGAAATGAAGGGTTGTGACTCTCCTGAAGAGTTGTGACTATGCCGAAGGCTTGTGAACTTTATGAAAAGTTGTGTCCTTTCTAAAGGGTTGTGACCATTTGAAAGGTTATGCCTTTTCCAAAGTGTTGTGACCTTTCTGAAAGGGTGTCTTCTTTCTGAAAGGTTGTCTTCTTTCCAAAGGGTTGTGACCTTTACCCTTTGTTGGCTATAAATATAGAGGTTTTCTCTCATTTTTCTGTATCGAATTCTTCTCTTCTTTTGCATACATTTCTTACAAAACAAAATCGATCAATCGTGTTTGTGTGTGTGATTCGTTGCTGTCATTTTGAGTTCGTTGAAATTATCGAAGTTTGAGGTACCGCTACTTCTTTAATGGTTAATCCATTTTATCTTGGGAGGAATTAATCTGCAACCTCGGATACTTGAGGGGATTAAATTTCTTAAGGACACACAGTGGGTTCTGTGGACTCGGATAGTTCTTTGTGTTTTTCTTTTCATCTTTTATTATTTCTGGTTTGCTAATCTGAATACAGGAGATAACAAGCTTAAGAAATTTAATGATGGTATTTTCTGTGGTAAGGAAATTACTTCTATTTTCTATGTTCTTTTTATTGGGGAAAAAACAAGATGAAAAAGAGAATTGTTTTATCATATGATAAAAGAGATTTGGGATGAATTAGTACTACTTTAGTATGTTCGAGTATAAATTTTGTAGTAAGTTTTCCTTGGATGGGTAAGATTATTATTATTTTCTTCCCAAGTGCATTCAAGCATTGCACCCCTTCAGTTTTCTTTTCAATGAGAAAAGTTATTTTGTGCATAAAGGCTAAGACGTGCACTTTAATTATTTTTCCTATATTCTTGGTTTTATATAACTATGAGAAGAAGTAAATGAACAGATGTTGTCTCCTAACAATATTTGAACATGAGTTTAGTGTCTCGTTGAAAATTCAATGTCTTCTAAGGAAAATTGAAATATGATAGAAACTGGAAAAGAAGGAAAAAATTAGCAAGAAAAGTGACTTGCATGGAATCATTGCTGACAAATAGAATGTGATTCAATGGGGGTAATAATAAGGTTTTATCTTTATTTCCCTTGATTTTTTTTTCCTATCCTTTATAAGTTATGAGATTTATTTCATAAATGTTAGGATAGATGATCATTATGTGATGATCTCAGAATATATCTTTATTAATATTAATATGTATTCTATTTAGAGGAGGAAAAAAAAAACTTTTATAGTTTTCTACTCCATGTGAAATTTGATTGTGTTTGACTTTTGGAGACTAAAATCTTCTGGATTTTTTTTTAGTCCTTTGGTTTGAAGAAAATAAGAACTTCACGAACAAATCAGATTATGCATTGGTTTGAAGAATATAGAAACTTCACCAATTTGTTAAATACTCTGTTTGAATGAATATTCTAACTTGAAGAGTACAAAATCTTCATCTGGAATATTAAGGCTAAATAATTTGAATAAGATAAAATCTTCATCGTTTGCTAGAAACATTGTTGTATTTGAGGTTTCTGAAAATTAAAACCTTTTCGGTTTACTACTCTGTCTGAATGTGAAACTGATGCGAAGAATATAAAAACTTCATCAGAATTCAAGGTTCATTCGGTTAACGATTAGAAGAATATAAAACTTCATCGTTAAACTAGAAACAAGTTGTATAAAGATTGAATCTTTATTGTTAGTATTCTAAATACTAAGTGGTTTGTCTAGTTGTGACAGAAAGGGAAAAAAACACTAGTGACATAAAATTAGTGATTTTTGTGCCTGCAATGGGTGCTTATATGGATTAAATCTCCAAAAGAAGGCTTCGTGTTGCCAATATGTATTTTGATAGTATACAATATGAAAGCATAGGAAAAAATATGTGGAAAATAATTTCAAATACTTGAAAAATATATTTGAGAACATATTTAAAATGTGGGGGGTTCTTTACTTATGATAAAGACAAAATTAGACTTACTATCTAATTTAAATTTAAAAGTACAAGAGATGAAATTTAATGACATTCTTGTATTATGTTAGACCCACAAAATTCTTCGAGTATATTTGATATTGTGGTCGTTGAGTCTCTCTTTACTAGTATATGATATAACTAGTATAAAACCACAAAATTATATTACTCGTTCAAAAGAATTGTATTCTTTGATGAAAAAGTGTCACTTAAAATATTGTGATTTTTGTTGTATTATTTGATGAAAAAGTGTCACTTAAAATATTGTGATTTTTCATAAAAAGATATGTCTATTTGTATAGACATGAACATTGGTGAAAAGTGATATGTTATGTTTTGTGTTGTAAAACAAACATTTGGGTCATATTGCCCTTATTGGACCGAAGAGACTATGGTCATGGGTAATTCTATAACAAATTGAATGTTATAGAAAGGTCCTTCTGAAAAGGACATATGGCAAGGTGTTGACTCTAAAAATGTCGAGAAAGTTATAAAAAGTAAAGAACAAAATATTTGTGGGAAAAGGTTACCTCACAGAAGGTCTTTCCAAACTTAGTATTTATGTTTGTTTTTACTTGCTTGAATCAAATTATTTGTGACATAAATGCTTAGGACATGTCAATTACAAAACCTTGCAAAAACTGATCAACTTAGAAGTTTTGCCTAACTTCTAGTACAATAAATCAAAATGTCAAGTATGTGTTGTTGAAAGGAAGTTTAATACCTTAGAATTGATTTACACTGACATTTGTGATATGAAGTCAACACCATCTCGTGGTGGGAAAAAGTGTTTCATAATTTT
>NW_006238979.1:601801-602233 GCF_000226075.1 Solanum tuberosum | reverse complement strand
TTTATGTTGATGACATTGTGATCGTCAAAAGAGACATTTCTAACATAAATGCTACTAAGCATATGCTAGAAAGTAACTTCGATATAAAAGACATTGAAGTTACTGATGTGTAGGGGTGTTCATGGTTTGGATAAAAACTGATTCAAACCGAAAAACCAAACCAAATCGATTAAATGAACCAATTTAATTTGGGTTTTGGTTTGGTTATGGTTTTGTTCGAAAAAAATTGAAGAAATAACCGAACCGAACCAACAAGTTATATACATAAATTTTATTATTATACATACATAATATATTATATTCATAAACAATTTTAAAGATTTTATATATATTTCATCAAAATTTATTTATAATTTATTTGTGAAAGAAAAAATGTTCAAGGTGAGAACATTTTTCTTATTGGTTTCATGTATATGAGTGTCTATGAAAATT
>NW_006238979.1:580354-599587 GCF_000226075.1 Solanum tuberosum | reverse complement strand
CTTCAAGGAGAATTCGGTAAGGCCAGTTCTCTACGCACTTATGAACCGAGACGTGTTCATGGCTGAAACGAACATAACAATGAGAACCAAAAACATTTCAAGGGTTGATTGTGTGACTTATGTTGTCTAGGTATACACCAAAGCTCGACGGTTCAAAGATATCAAATCTACCGATTGACCGAGTATATCCGATATATGTTCACTACGGAAAGTTCAAAGGAAAACCCACTTATCCAGAGGCAATCAATCATTAATTACGAATCACACAGTTTTTCATGCATATGTTTTAGAAATAGTCATTCCCTATTCATGTGGGGGATTGCTGGGTTTTAAAGGTGTAAACAGTAAATGAAGGGTTGTGACTCTCCTGAAGAGTTGTGACTATGCCGAAGGGTTGTGAACTTTATGAAAGGTTGTGTCCTTTCTAAAGGGTTGTGACCGTTTGAAAGGTTATGCCTTTTCCAAAGTGTTGTGACCTTTCTGAAAGGGTGTCTTCTTTTTGAAAGGTTGTCTTCTTTCCAAAGGGTTGTGACCTTTACCCTTTGTTGGCTATAAATAAAAGAGGTTTTCTCTCATTTTTCTGGATCGAATTCTTCCCTTCTTTTGCATACATTTTTTACAAAATAAAATTGATCGATCATGTCTGTGTGTGTGATTCGTTGCTGTCATTTTGAGTTCGTTGAAATTATCAAAGTTTGAGGTACCGCTACTTCTTTAATGGTTAATCCGTTTTATCTTGGGAGAAATTAATCTGCAACCTCGGGCACTTGAGGGGATTAAATTTCTTAAGGACACACATTGGTTTCTGTGGACTCGGATAGTTCTTTGTGTTTTTCTTTTCATCTTTTATTATTTCTGGTTTGCTAATCTGAATACAGGAGATAACACCTTGTCTTTGAATTTGGGTGACACACTGCTTAAGAATACCTAGGACTATCGAGTTCTCTTGCGCTATCTTTGAAGTTGTTCAACACGTTGCTCCAAATCCCTCAGAACTATCAAGGTATTATGCTTTCTCAATCTAATCTACTATTTCTTTTGATAATTGTCATTGTTGTCTTTGCAATTTTTACAACTTCTTTTGTATGCATGCATGGACACTTAGAAATCTATTTATGATCATTTGAATACTTTCATTTCTTTGTTGAAATGCATTTTGGCCATATTTGATTGTTGTAGTTCATCTCTTAACCAAGATTTAATACCGACCCAATTAATTTTAAAAGCTCTCTTCTACTGCCTTAGTAGTTGTGAATAATGCCGACCAAAATCCCTTAGAAAGTTTATTTTGATTTCTAAAACTAAAATATCAACGAAGCTCTGAATTGAAAAAGAAAAGGTCCATAAAGTATATAAAATAATGTGTTGGCGAAATTCTCTTTGTCCCTACCTTTTATGTGTCTCTGTAACATTTTGTTTCGCCTCTTTAATCACTACTCTTCCCCATCTCTGAATTCTCCTATACTGCACTAATTCAAATCCACAAAGTTCCATTGGTTATCCAAACATGATTCTTCATTGTTCAAACTTCATGCTTTACATATGTTATCTTGGTTTCTACGTCTAAAATCACTGCGAGGCACTGAGGTGGAAAACAAAACAATTAATGTTGGTTACAATTTTATACATTGCCTCTTACGTTGATTCAACTCCATAAAATCTCATCGGTTATACAAATGTTGTTGTTCTTCATTCTCTAATCTTTATGCTTTTTAGATATTATCTTGGTTTCCACGTCTAAAATAACCACGAGACTTTGAACTGGAAAAGAAACGGATGAATGTATGCTTACAATTCTATTCATCGCCTCTTTTGTTGAGGTTATTGCCCCCATAAACAACACCTGAGTTGCATGTTTATCTTTGCAATTTAAAAGAATTCCTTTTTTGCCTGGTTGGAGACTTGAAACTTTATGCATATATTTTTTATAATTTCATGTCTTTCATGTTATTACATTATGGTCTCTGTTGTATATTATAGTTCACTTTTAGTTTAGATTCAATTACTTCTAAAAGTTCTCCTTTAACGTCTTAAAGTTATGCAAAACTCTGACATCCCACATTCCTATAATCCATCCATGTATGATGCTTTTATCAAATTCATCTATATTCCCTCTGTTAACCTGCCCTCCTACTTCTTCTGCCTTCCTATTGTTTCCCCATCAATACTAAAAAACCCAACAACAAATCACTATTTTTACTTAAAACACTATCCTTTTTTATATGTAAAGTTCTTCCCTTTACGGTATTGCTTTTGAAATCTCTAGTATAACTTTGAGAATATAAGATGAAAAATATTATTGATTGTGTGTTCTCATTATTACATAGAGAACCCTATTTATAGACACTAAAATACAATTCTTTACCAAGTAGGAGACTATAAACTATTCCTATTATGAGTAGAATTTGTATACCTAGTCCTATTCTAACACTCCCTCTCAAACTTGTGCATACAAATTATATGTACCTAGATTGTTACAAATATAATTAATATGAGGACCAGTGAGGGACTTGGTGAAGATATCTGCAAGTCGATCACTTGACTTCACAAATTTGTAGCAATATCTCCTGAGAGTATGTTTTCTCTGACGAAGTAACATTAATCAATTTCAATGTCCTTAATCCTCTCATGACACATTGGACCTGATGTAATATGAAGGGCCGCTTGATTATCACACACAAGTTCCATTTGACCAGTTTCTCCAAACTTCAGTTCTCTCAGCAACTGTTTGCTCCAAACTAGCTCATAAGTTGCTATAGTCATTGCTCAATGTTCTTCTTCTGCACTAGATCGAGCAACCACACTATGCTTCTTACTCTTCCACAATACCAAATTACCTCCTACTAAAACACAATATTCAGATGTAGAACATGTATCAAAGGGTAATCATGCCCAATCAATGTCTATATATCCGGTGACATGCTCATGGCCTTGATCCTCGAAGAGTAGTCCTTTGCCAGGAGCTAACTTTATATATCGTAAAATACAAACAACTGCATCCCAATGACTATCACAAGGAGAAGTCATAGACTAACTACAACACTCACAGGAAAAAAATATGTTAGGTCTAGTCACTGTGAGATAATTCAACTTCCCAACCAGCTGTCTATACCTTTTAGGATTACTGAGTGGCTCCCCGTGTCTTGAAAGAGGTGTAACATTCAGATCCATAAGAGTGTCAATGGGTTCGCATCCCATCATTCTTGTCTCCTAAGAAATGTCTAAGGCATACTTGCATTGAGAAATAACAATACCTGATCTAGACTAAGCAACATCAATGCCTAGAAAATACTTCAATCTGTTGAGGTCTTTAGTATGAAAATATTGAAAGAGACGTTGCTTCAAATTAGCGATACCATCTTGATCATTGCTGGTAAAGATATCATCAACGTAAACAACCAAATAAATACACAAATTTGGTGTTGAATGTCGATAAAATACAGAGTGATCATCTCCACTACAAGTCATGCCAAACTCTTAAATTAATGTGCTGAACTTTCCAAACCAAGCTCGAGGCCAACTGTTTCAGACCATAGAGTGACCTACGTAATTGAGCTACAAGGCTACTAGACTCCCCAGAGCAACAAAAATAGGTCGTTGCTCCATATAAACTTCTCCTTAAGATCACCATGGAGAAAAGCATTCTTAATGTCCAACTGATGAAGAGGCCAATGACGAACAACAGTCATATATAGAAAAACACGTACAAATGCTATTTTTTCCACATGAGTGAAAGTATCACTATAATCTAGCCCAAATATCTGAGTATATTATTTAGGAACAAGGCGATCCTTAAGACAATCAACTTGACTATCTGGATCAATTTTGACCGCATAAACCTAAAGTATACATCTCATCAATCAAATCCAGTCTCCATCTAGAGTGAGAAAGTGTTTCTCATGTAGTTTTAAGAATGGAAATAGAGGACAAAGATGAAACAAATGCATAATGGGGTGAAGATAGACGATGATAACTCAAGAAAGTATGTGGGTTATCATTTCGAGTAGATTGTATACCTTTTTGAAGTGTAGTAAATTGGCTAGGAGGAGGCAAGTTTACAGTGGGAGCAGAGTTTGGCACAAAACATGAATCAACTAGGACTAGTGCTGGACGCAGACAACGATGATAAGTCATGAGTGGTGGCACTACAACTGGAGATGGAGAAGTAACTATAGATTCTTCAAAAGTCGGTACAAGTAGAACTTGAGGTATGGGTAAGACCTCAGAGACATATCAGACGATGTATAGTAAGGTCGAGATTCAAAGAATGTTACATCGGCAAACATAAAATATCGACGAAGATCATGTGAATAACAACGATACCCTTTCAAACTCATGAGTAACTAAGAAAGACACATTTTAGAGAACGATGGGCTAATTTATGTTTCCTTAGGGCTAAATTATGAACAAAGCATGTTGTTTCAAAGATACGAGGGGGGATAGAATAGAGATATGGCTAAGGAAAAATATGGAATGTAGAACCTAATTTTGAATAGAATACGAGGGCAATTTCTATTAATTAAATAACAAGATAAAAGGACTGCATCACCCCAAAAATGCAGTGAAACATGGGATTCAATGAGAAGAGTGCGAGCAGTCTCAATGAGATTCCTATTCTTTTTTTCTGCTACACCATTTTCTAAGGAGTGTATGGACAAGATGTTTGGTGAATAATTCTTTGGTGAGACATAAACTTCTAAAACCGGAAGGATAAGTATTCTAATGCATTATTATTACGAATAGAAATACCAAATTGATTTTGTATTTCAGCAAAGAAACTTTTTATAACACCTCGGATTCGAGAAAGGGCAAAAATTTAGTTTTCACAAAAATTTCCTGCCAACCACGTCCCGTGGACTGAACCACGGACCATAGTTTTGGTCTATGGATTGTCCAACCAATTCTGCTCAGAAATTGAGAACCATGGCCTGGACCAATGGACTGTCGTTGGATCCACGGTCTGTGGTTGAGGTCCGTTGATCAGGGCCCTAAATTCCATTTTTTGACGCCAAATGACGGACGAACAGGATGGACCGTCGATCAAACCACGGTTTGTCGGGCTGGCCGTCGTTAGTGGTGGCAGTTATTTTCCTACGGGCAGTTGGGTCTTTTTCTAATTAGTCTAGCCTAATACTATATCGTTTTACCCTTCACCAAAACCCTTATATAAGTGTTTTAACTCAAAAATTTCCCAATTGGAAGTCATTTGTGATAACCCTTCCTAATTGTCTTTTGTGATGCCATATGTGGCTATGAGGTTTAATGTTCTTTCGAATTGTATGGATTGGCTGCACTCATGTTATGCTTCTATTGATTGTAGTACTCATGTAGTTAAGTTTCAGTTCCCGAATGAGCCTGCCCTAGAGTGGAAATGGGAAAATTATATGCCTAACTGTCAGTTTATCTCTTGTCTTAAAGCTAGAAAGATGATTTCTAGGGGATGCATTTACCATCTAGTTAGGGTGAGGGATGTGGATTCTGAAACCCCTACTCTTGAGTCGGTCCCCATTGTTAAGGAGTTTTCTGAAGTATTCCCATATGATCTACCCGGTAATCCTCCCAAAAGGAAAATAGACTTCGTTGTTGACCTTCTCCCTGATACACAACCTATTTTTATTCCTCCTTATCGAATGGCTCTGGCAGAACTTATCGACAGTTGAACAAGGTGACCATTAAGAATAAGTATCCCCTTCCAAGGATAGATGACATGTTTGTCCGATTTCAAGGGGCGAGTTACTTTTCCAAAATTGACCTTCGGTCGGGTTATCACCGGTTGAGGGTGAAAGAATATGACATTCCGAAGACAGCTTTTCGAACTTGGTATGGTCATTATGAGTTTTTGGTGATGTCATTTGGGTTGACTAATGCTCCGACGACATTTATGGAATTGATGAATAGGGTGTTTAGACAGTACCTTGACATGTTTGTGATTGTGTTCATTGATGATATATTTCTCTCTCTAGAAAGCTTGAAGAAGAAGGGTCCAACCTAGGGTTTGCAAGTAAATTCTCCAATTTCTCCATTGAAATTAAGCAATTGACATTGAGGTATGATAGTTTTCATCCATGGATTCCTTCCATACATGGAGTTCCCAAATCCTCATATTTTCAAAGACAGAAATTCCCAATTGAGTCAGGGGTTTCTTCTATGTTATGAGTTCTCTTAATTGTTGATTTCATTGATTGATTTATGATGTATGATGCGTGATCTGAGTTAATCTCATAATTTTATGATGATTCCCCTATGAACCCATGTAATCCCCATGTTTTCGAAGTTATGATCACATAATGTGGGTTTTGGATTATGAAAGAAGATTATATGAAATCAAGCATGAATTGGTAGAATTACATGAATGTATGATGAATTTCCATGAACCCATGTTTTCTAGATGTTGTTGATTGAAAGTGGGTTGTGAACCTTGAAAGGTGAATTATGGAATTATGCATGTTCTTATGAAATTGATGTAAATGTTTTAAGGATGCTTTGAGAGTGAAGTATCAATGATGTTGCTATTGTTGTGTTGTTGAAAGGATTTCTCATGTATACATGTAAGCATGAATTATGAAAGGCTTTCTCACATTATAAGGGTTCTTAAGGTTGAAAGGTCCTCTTACCTAAATGAACCAATAAGTAAGAAGTTATGCAAATGTTAAGGCAAGAGGCGATTACCCATGCTCTCTAAGCAAAAGACAAGAGGCGAATGCCCATGTCATATGATATAAAGACAAGAGGCGATTACCCATGTCACATGTTGTAAGGACAAGATGTGATTACCCATGTCCCTTCATGAGCTAAGATGAATAGGATTAATAACTATTCTGTGGAAGTTAAGCTTAGTACCGAGTGGACAACTGGCGATCACCCATGTCCCATAACTATTTTCCAACATATGATTGTCTAGATAGACATTAGCTAGTGGATCCACAATAGCTAGAAGTTCATGGTCCTTACCATGGAAAGTAGGACACTTCTTTTCGGTGTGGGGTAGACACCAGATTCCATGATGCTAGCTTACATGGTCTTATATGTCGGTTAAGACTACTTCCCACAAACAAGTAAAGTTATGATGAACTAGGGTTACTTTAAGAAGTATCGTAAGTATGTTTCAAGATGATATTCACTTGCATTAATCATGTTTTATGGCTTATGCTTTCCAACTCTCAAGTTTCATGTTTTAGCTTGATCATTGCATGCTCATGAAAGTGTCTTATTTTAAATGTTTATATGCATGACTATCATACTTTCTTACTTTCAGTTTTCGACATGATGATAGTATAGGCCCAATTTCATTCTTATGTACTAGATGGCTAATGAGACAAGCGTTTAGACTTCCGCTTTACTTTTATAAAAAAAAAATGGACTTGAAATGTTGTTATTTATCTCTATTTTTCTATTTTTTATGTTATGAATGTTAAGTGGCTTGTATGGGGCCTCTCGGGGTCCTATACGCCATATTACGCCTAGGGGGTACCTTGGGTCGTGACACTTTTGAATATAGAAAATAACTCAAAATGATCTTTCATTAAGAAAACCCAAGTGCATCTTCAATAATCATCAATGAAACTAACAAAATCTTAAGGTTGAACTGACTCTACTAGGACCCCAAATATCATAATGAACTAAGGAAAAAATAGACTCTGAACGACCCTCTATACCACGTGGAAATGTGGCACGAGTGTGTTTTCTAAGTTGACACGACTCAAAATCTAATGTGGACAAACTAGACACCATTTGTTGTAGTTTGGATAGACTCGAGTGTCCCGAACATTTATGAAATTGGTCTGGAGGATCTGTAACAGAGCATGATGTGAGGGAATTTGAAGAGGTAAGATAGTAAAAGTTTTGCGATTCATGTATCATCAAAAAAGGTTATGCCACAATTTAGGTCACGCGTCAAATGACCAACAAATGCTAGATTAAAGGAGAATCGGGGACATAAAGAATAGAGTCTAGAGTGACAGAAAATAAGGGTGTGGCTTTTCCAACCCTTTTTGGTTTTGTTTGGATCCAATTAGTTAAAGTAATAACAGGAAGAGATTGTGAATAAAAAATATCATACAGAAGTGATTTGTTACCAGAAATATGATCAGAAGCACCTGAGTCCATGACCCATAAACCAAGAATACTAGAGTGTGAAACACAAGCAAAAGAATTATCCGCAACACAAACATCATGTTGAACAACCGAAGCTACTTGTGGAGACGTTTACTTACTTGCTCGATATTGAAGAAACACATCATATTATTTAGAGAAATATGAGCATTATTGGATGGTTGATCGGGTTGAGAAATAGAATCTACTTGTGGAGAGGTCTGCTTACTTGCGCGATTCCGAATGAATTAATTATATTTCTTTGGAGCAATAGGATCATAACTGGATGTTGGACCATGCAAAATATGACATATGTCACGAGTGTGCCTGTTCTATGACAATAACTACACTTGGATCAAGATTTTCCAAGAAGTCCTCCTCCTCATTAATTCTCCATAGATTGATATGTTCGTTTTCTACGGTATGAGATGTGAGAGCAGATGAGTCAATTGTGGATGATGAAACTACTTTGTGACTAGGAGGCGTGGCAAGACAAAGTAGACGCGAGAATAATTCTTATATTGTAGGAATAGTAGGACCAGCTAAAATTTGATCACGCATTGAATCATGATCAATAGGAAGTCCGGCAAGTATAAGAACAAGAAACAACGTCTTCATGTGCTCTTGTTATTTTTGCATGTTCGTAGTGATTGTCATCAGTGTGTCAAATTCCTCCATGACTAGTAAGTGGACATATCTGATTCTTATTTCTTTATATTGGTCGTACGAGATATCACATCATTGAATCGAGTTATGCCATATGTATAAAGCGCGAGCATTTTCCCAAACTAAATTGCATGTGTGGAATGGGCGGAATAAGGGCATCAACTTGGAATCAATAGATCGCCATAAGAGACTACATAATTTAGCATCACCCTTCTCTTATTATGCTTTGGCGTTTGCATCTTCTTCATTATCCCTTGCCTTTTCAACTACCACACAAGTAATGTTTATTAAGTGATCTTGCACACCTTGACCCTTGCATCACAACTCAACCGAGGATGCCCAAGATAAATAGTTTGAGCTTCCAATTAATGGTTCTGAAGTAGTCATAGATCTTGAACTTTCAATTCCTGTATTCTTGGAGCCAAAAGTATCAATCTTGAAAGACATGTTGAGAAATTAGAATATGTAGCCAACAACAATACTAGTAAAAAAATAGCTAATGTGTTGCCAGAATTTGGATTTTTTTTTGTCAGAATCTGGGAAAAAAGCAAGGTTTTCATTGAAAAACTAGATCAGATCGCCAAATATTGGTCAGAATAAGGAAATAGATATAGGGACGACCTCGGAATGAAAAGGCGACCCCACTAGAAAAAGAAAGTTCTCAAAAAGATGGCCGGAGAAGGTTGCACGCTCCGGCGCATGGATCTGACAAGCTCATCGGAGAATTGATTCTGATTGCGCGTGAGGGCATGTGTGACACTTGTGTACCACCGGATTGAAACAAGGTTCAATATTAGCCAAGCCAATTTGTGAGGTATTCAAAGGTGAGAAAATATGTGTGTTGGTGAGGAGTTTTTACTACTAATCTTGTTTGCTCATTTTGTAGGTATAAAGGAGTTATAAGAAAGCATGACATCTCTAATGTCTAAGGATACTACATCCTACACTTTTCATGTTAATGTACACTTGTCGGGATATAGGAACCAAGGCAGATATGGGGGATGTGTTAGGGGTCTCGGTACCAAAAGGGTTAATCTTCCTATCTTTGAAGGAAAGTGTGATCCTGAGGCGTATCTTGATTGAGAGTGTCAATGTGAGTAGAATTTCCAAAACCATGATTTGGGAGATGTTGAGCAATCCATGTATGCCCTTGTACACTTTAAAGGTCTTGCAACGAGTTGGTGGAAACATATGGGATGGCTTTGAACACTAAATGGAAATACCAACCCATTGACATGGGGATAATTGAAATGGCTTATGAGGTTCAAGTATGTGCCAGAAGGATACACAAAGCTTTATAATGTTGACCCGAGAAGACAAGTTCTTAGGATGAAGGTTGACATTTGTGGAGTTGTGGGGTTTGATATTGGCCTCGATGATTATTGCAATATAAACTACATCACTCCATCTATGGTAGCCTGCTTGAGACTACCCCGAAGATCAAAACGTTATCCATACACCATTGTGGGATGTAAGGTTACCGAATTTGTAAAGGTATCTTTCTCACGCGGTGATTACTATGAGGAGGTCTGGTGTGATATAATTCCCATAGACTGTTGTCACTTAAGCTTGGGAGCCAATTGGTTTAACGAACATAGGGTCCCAAATGAGCAAAAATGGTCCAAGTATGTTGTGGATCAATGGGGAACACATCTATTCCCTCCTCCTAAGGTGAAAATTGAGAGACAAAAGATTGAGATGAGTAAGGGAGAGCAAGGTGGCAACCTTGGAGTGGAAAAATAAGAGGTTGAGCGGAGTGAAGTGAGAGGGTTTCCACAATCTCAATCTAACCTTTTTGTTCATCCTTCACTTTGTAAGGATTCTTATGTAGGTACAAGCATGACGAAGGGAGAACACGAGTTCCCAATAGAGAGCCTACAATTGAAGGTGTGATGGCTGAACTTTTGGGATGTCCCAACATTTCTAAGGGAGTGTCATTAGGTAAAGAAGATCTTTCTTGCGAGCGTCAAGGTACAATAGCTAAACTTAACACTTTTACCATTGCAAATGAACAAAGTGTAAATGATAGCTTGTCTTTAAGTGAGCCTAATGTTTCTTCACCATGTGTTGATAATGTGCATGTTGAGAGTGTGGATACACTAGTTGATCGTATTGATGACCGAATTGATTCTTCTAGTAAGATCGATTTGTGTCCACCTAGTGTTGACACCCGTGTTTTGAGTGATCGTTCATTATCATGTGATGAGTGATCGTTCATTATCATGTGATAATTTTTTTGATCAACTTGCATTTGAGTGTAGTTCACTAATTGAGGGAGCTTGTGATGTTATTAAGGAACCTCAATTTGGTGATACTAATTATAATGTTGATCGTTTGAATATGAGTGACTCTTTGAGCATATCTTTTTGTGGAAGATACGATTGCTTTCTTTGCTCATAGAGATCATGTGCTTGAAAATGCTTCGAAAAATGTTATGTGTCCTTTTGAGGGTGAACTTGCAGGTTTTAATTCTCCCATGATGGTTGATCATTCCCTCTTTAAGTACAATATCTTGTTTGAAGATGATGAAATCACTCCTAGTGATGTACCTAGTGGTGTGAATCATGAGAGTAGTGTAGTTCTTGATAGCTATACTTTTTATAGTAACCCACTATGGTGTGAAGCTTTTCCTCCCAAAGATGGAAATCTCTTTTTGGAAGATGAGAGTACTCTTGTGAGGAAGGATTGTGTTGAGGAGGAAGGTGGTGTTTGTTTTCCCATTACCTCTTCTTCTTGGTGTGTTTCAATTCTTAATGGTATGACCCATGATTTTGAGCCTATTAGTAGTCATACCTATGAAAACACCTTAGAGGAAGTTGATTTGCGAGACATCTTTCTCTATTACTTGTTTACATATGATGATGCTCACACTTTTGAGTGGAGTATGTTGTTAGAAGATAAGAGTGTCAATCGTGCAAAAGGGGGAGTACTTAATCCAAGTTCATGGAATTCCTTCCCATTTGACCCCGGTAGTGAATTGAATTGCTGCACTTGTGTAGTGATGCTTGGTCAAGAAGACAAGTATCATTTGGATGGATCTGTTGACACATTTCCCTACGATGGAAAGTCCTTCTTGAGGGTTTACAATCCACTTGAGGAGCCTACATTGTGTATGGGGAAGGTTAGTTTCCTAAACCCTTTTCTTTGTTCTTGCTTTGAGTATGATCTTGTTAGTTGTACATTTTATGGAGGTAGGAGTTCTTTGTTGAGAGAAGGTGAAGTTTATTTTAAATTTGCCATGATGTCTTTGTGTGTTCCTTCTTGTAGTGTAATGTGTGTTACGATCCTTGAACCTAGTTGTGATCTTACATAAAGGAACACCTTAGATGTCCCTAGTGTGCATGACACCTTTCTGTATTATCTATTTGCATATGATGATACTCATGTTTTTCTGGGTACTCTATTTTATGTTAATAGTGGAATCAATGGGGCAAATGAGAGTCTCCTTGACTCAATGCTATATTTTTCCTTCCCATTTGACCCCGATGTTAGTCTAAATTATGATGGGTATGGTAGTAACACCCTCTTTCTTTCTTATGATTCTTACTTGGTGTTATTACTTGAGCCTATGTGCTTGAATGAAGGATGTTTACCAATATGCGTGGGGAATACTTGTGTACTTGACCCCACTCATGAACTGGGAATAACTGCATTCTCGAAGCTAGATAGTGCATTGGATGGAGCCTTAATTTGGGTTAACATTGTTTATGCCTTTGCACTTAGGTATGAGAATATTCACGTGCTACTTGACTTAAAGGGGGAGTTGTGCTTGTTGGAATGTGGAACCAATGAGGGTTTACATGTGTGGTTGCCTAAGAACAATGGTTCCCTCACTTTACCCCTTTGTCAAATTTTCTTAAGTAGCCAAGTATCTCTTGTTTTGGTGGGTTACAAACCCTTGGTTGATCATTTTGATGCTTGGTTATATGATAAGTTTGTGCATCCTTGGCATGGTGATAGAATAGTTATTGCTAACGCTAACCCTCATGGGTAACCCTCATGCCATGAGGATCTTGTTGTTATTTGTTTTCCCTATGGTTTTGTATGGTTTGGATTCGAGGACGAATCCTTTTCAAGAAGGGGAGAATGATGCAATACAGATTGCCTCAAGTCCATTCACTAGAAGCCAAGCTCGAGAACTTCAATGTATTAAAGGTTTGTGCATGAAGCTAGGGGTTCTTGAGCTTGTATTGGTGGCAAGGAGAGATTCCCATGCATGGAAGATCGCTTGGGGAAGTGCAGGGAAGAAGATTGGAGCTGCTACTTTAGGCGAGCAGCAAGAACCGTTAGGCGCATCGCCCATTGGACCACAAGACCGCCGAAAGTTACAACAAGCTGCCAAGGGAGAAGGTTCCATCGCCGAACCAGTCGGCGACTCGCCAAGCCCACTAGGCGAGCCCCGACCCAGCTCGCCCTTTATCCTTATTGGGCCACTTTTGGGCCTCTTATGATGTAATAGCCTAAAACTATAAATAGGCAGTTTAGAGTTCATTTTTAGGTAGACTATTTTGAATATTGATGAATGATGAATTGGATCTCCTTTGAGAGACTTGAGAGCTTGGTAAAGCTTTTGTTGAACTTTATTTAGAAATGGGGGTTGCTTGGAGATTCAATTTCCTTGAGGTCTTCGTAAGAGATTCGGTGCTTGATTGTGGATTAATCGATTGAGGTCTTTAGGTTTAATATACCTTTAGGTTGCTTTTGATTTTCTTTTCTTGTGTCAATCTATTTATCCGGATTAGGTGCTTATTTAGGATTGAAATTGGAGGTTATAGGATTTAATACATCCTTTAGCTGCCAATTGTTTCTTATCTTGTATCTCTTCTTCTATCTTTATTTTTGTTTCTGCATTTTAGTTGTGATTCCTTTTGAGAATTACATCAAATAGTTTCAAAGACTACTTCCAAGAAGATGTAGGGAGAGGTATATCCTACAACCATCATAAAATACATCTTGAAAAGGGCGGGGATTTGAAAAGGTATTCGTACTACTTACTGTTTTTTCGTAGATTTTCTTTTTACAAATTACTTATTTCAAAAGTTTCTTCTAGGATAGTTTTGCTGGTATACCTAGACTATTCCACCGATCCCTTTATCCACAGGTATTGAGTGGGCTTTGATAGATGGATTTTAATTCCTACACTAAGATTTGTATTTGAAACTTCATGGTTTCCCTCTCATTTCATTGACCATTAGGGCACGTCCTTGTAAGAAAATTCAGCTCAAAGCTAGATATAGAGACTTAACTAGCCTATTCTATGGCTTCCAGAGTATTCCACCCTGTTGCAAGTTGTGCAACTTTTAGCAAAAACCTCTTCCCTCCTACCCTAAAGAGTAACTAAGAGAAGAAATAAGGTAGGACAATTGCACATAATTAGTAGTGTTAACTATTACTTTAACCATGCATGAGATGTTTAAACTATAAAATACAGCCAATTGAGTTCCGAAGTTTAATGTTATTTCTTTCACTAGTAGCTTCTATTTTATGTTGTTTTATGATTTTGAAGAGCTTGAGTTTTTACACCAACTTGTTGCTCATTCAAGAAAATCTATTTATTAGCAAATTCAGTCAGCCTACTGAGTTGGTTGACGCTATCAATTAACATAGTTCTTTAATATTGTGCAACTTTCACAATTGAAAACAAGAAGTAGGAGGCCAAAGAGGTTCGTATCTTGCAGTAAATGTTTCTCTTGTAGGTCTCCAAGATAGCAGTGAATGTACCAAAAGGCATATGAGGAACAAGACAAATTTACAATTTTAGTTCTACTATTCGTTCAAGTCAAACAATACTCCTCACTCTTTTCTTTCTTTAAGATATGAAAACATATGGTGAGTTAGAGATTGATGAAACCCAATTTAAGGTATTGATTCGTTCCAAAAGGATATTGTTTCCAAGTTGCGTGATATTATTCTACAAGTTTCATATATTTGTGATTATCATGTCCAAATACACTTAAAATTTGTAATATTATTCATTTCCTTCTAGAATATTGACATCCAATATATATCCTGAAAATGCAACCCCACAAATCCTCCTCAAGTAGTATCACTGTATTTTAGTGGTTAAGATGCTTACTTTCATTACCAAAAATCATTTGGTCATCTTACAATTCCAATCTTAAAACTTTCTTTATATGACATTAATTATTTGGACACGTTTTTATTTCCTTGAAGTCGCGCAAAGGGCAGGCATATTTACTACTCCCTCCGTCCCTATTTACTTGTCCATATTTCTTCTTTTAATTGTCCCTATTTAGTTGTCCATTTTGACAAATCAAGAAAGGACAACAAATTTTTTCCTATTATACCCTTATTTAAATAAAGTAAATAAACTTATGAACTTCCCAACATTGATTAGTTATCTTGAGTTAATTTATTTTGAAATTGTAAATTGTACTGTAAGGGTAAAATTGTAACTTCACTATGCTAATCATTGTTGCCTTAATCTGTGTGTCATTTCTAAAGTGGACAACTAAATAGGGACGGAGGGAGTAGTAAAATAATATAACAAAACATAACAGATATATTTTGTGCAAAGTTTTATACCAAAAGAAGTTCTTGAAATACAAACCAAACCATATTGTTTCCTACGCAAGTTAGGAAATTTTGTATGAATTATCTTATGCTAAATAAGTGGAATAAAAATGCGAGATTTAGTAATTCATGAATCAAAGCAACCAAAATGAACAAAATTGCCCTCTTATCTTAATCAGTTTATTCTAAAAATAAACAAAATACATTTTAAACCCTAGATTACAATACAAACGTAATAAATTCTTACATTACAATTCATGCATATTACAACCCACATTATTAATTAATGACCATTGTTAATTCTCGCGTAACTTGAATCGAAGCCATACGTCATCTAAAAGTATTAGCCATACGTGGATAAGAACATCTTAAGTCAAAAAATTAACTTACAATAAGCAATCAATTAATAACAATCACAATATGTTCAATTCACCATATAGCAATCCGATCATTTTTATCCTCCATATTAACTATTATTTGTTCTCCATATGACAATCCACTTGTTATTACTCACCAGTCACCATATAACAATCCATGCCACTACAAATGTATAACTTCACCATCAACAACACGACTTTTGGCTCCAACAGAGATGCCAGCCAGTGCATAGGAAAGGTCATAAACCGAATTTTGCACAACGAATCAAATCAACCACAATATCTGACCCAAAAAAAAAGAAGGGTCAAGCACAATATGCAGGATTTCAGAGTGCACAAAGAATTAAAAAGAAACACAGAGCTGTCTCCAGGACTTCCACCAACACTAAGGAGACTTACTAAGAGCATGTCGCACAGTCTAGGAAGATAACTCTAAACACACACCAAGAAAAAAAAAACTAAATTTGAACTAATTAATCAAGATCAACAGAAAGCGAAGAATCTAGAGGTGAATTGAGTGCAGTCAGAATACAATCTAAAGGAGTCAAAGCTGGCCAATTTAATTATTTTCTTGTTTTCAAGTTTATAAGGCCCTGCAGAAGTTGTAGTTGTAAACTTTTAATTGTTACCTAAACTAGATGGAAAAGAAACTTCCGGATTTCCTGGGCACTGGCAAATTGTAATAAAGGAACTCTGCCCATTGGAGACATGGTAGGAAGAAGGGATATTAGGCTGAGCCTGAAGCACATAAGCAGCCAAGGAAGAACCTGACCTTAAACCTGCAATGTCCACATACTCACCGTTACCTTTACAATCACTACTTGGGCAGATACTTGACTTACAAGGCAGGACTCCAAGGTAAGGAAATAGAAAGTTGCAATCACGTAGAACAAAACCATTTTACAGATTCTTCCCCTACATAGAACCAGAGTGATAAATCAAGAACCGGCACTTGTGCTACTTGTCCAATCCACCTGCAATCTCAAAAATCAAATACAAAATAAGGTTAGGTGATAGCCACAAGTATCACAAATTCTGAGTAGTATCACTCAGTCTGTCCCTAAAGAAAAACCCAAAAAAGAAAAATTAAATGATGGACACAGAAAAGAGAGCAGTTGAAGCTCTGATCAACTAAACCTTCAAATTCTTCCATCAGAAGGTGCATGCAGAAAGCACATGACCATAATCTTTTTGTCGTATCATAACAACTCCATGCAAAGAGTGAATAATCATCTATTCATTCAGTAAAAACCCACTTCATCCACGTGAAGAAGCAATGTTTTGATATATGCTCAGGTAGGTCCACCTGTATAAATCATGATATTAGACAACCACAAACAAAAGTAATTTTAACATATCAAACAAGGATATTGCACACTATCTACCAACATTTACCCATGAGGCTGTCTAGGTACCCACACTCCTCTTTCCATCGACATAAAACAAAGATCTAACAGAAGTAACATGATGCATGTAACTCACTGCTCAAAATCCTATTCTTTCACCTGAGAAAGATGAGCAAATCAGCATGATTGTGCTATTCAAACTGTCACTGATGGACAAAATCCTTAAACCTGTTAGTTGCCCAAGTAACAGTCTAAATTATATATGACAAATGTCAAATGCTCTAAGAGCCTATACATGGAAGAGTTGGACACCTAAAGGTTCAGGATTCATATGTCAAATGTCAAGATAGCAATAGAAAACTGGAAAAGTATGGCAAGACCTTGAATGAAAACAATGTATTTTGAACTTACGCTGCTCCAAGTAGTAGAATACCCATCAGTAGAAAGCAACCAGTCACCAGATGTCGAATGCAACTCCAGTTGATTTGTAATTACATCGGCAAATTCATCCCCATTTAATTCCTCAAAGTCAATATCCCTTCTCTTTTTCTTTCTGTGTTTTTGCCTTTTCTTGCGCTTATTTCTGGCTGATCTATTGTCCTGCTCAGACTCACTTTCTTCCAGAAGCTGATCATGATCTAATATTGGATAAGTCTTGGATTTGCGGAAGCTTATATTGTTGCAAACAAATAAGTTTTCCCAGGAACTGGAATTTCTGAAATCCTCAGATAAGTAACAGTAGAAAGCCCAAGACTGCAGTCCCAACCATTTGATAGTCTCTAAAGATTTTCTTCTGAAGCATTCCCTCAGAATTGGTGTAAATGTATCTTTAGGGTTTGTTGGTTTACAAATTTGGAAAACAACATGCCTAACCTTCTCCTTTTGCTCCTGACTACCTTCTTCACGTATAAATCGTATAAGCTGCCGACTTTGAGTAGCAACTGCATTCAAGAGAAGCAACTGATCAAGAGAATTATTGCCATCACACTTGGAGAGGATGATCTTCAGCACTTGATCAAGAGAATCATGGCAATCCTTCTTTTGCAAACTTGGTTTAACATAACTTTGGAGTAAATCCAAGAAAACCATTAGATCTTGTTCCTCAAGAATGATGAGAAGGTGTTGACATAAGAAAGAGAAAGATTGCTCAATCAGAAACTCATCTATAATTTCCCATACTTCTTTCAAATTATCCTTGTACATCAAGTCAACAAACATATTGATAAAAAAATTATTATCAATGGTCAGAATATCACCATCTCTTAGTGACTCGGCAAATTCCTTAGATGACCAAAATTCAGGAACATACTCAAGAAAATTCTCCACTGTTCGTTCGACATCCAGATCAAGAAAATAGTGAGGCTTAGTGGCAACCATTGCAGGTGATTGCCCATGTTTCCCCTTCCACTCGAGTTCCTCCCAACAGATGTCTCTATTCACAAAAGCAAACTGGGACAGTGCCTTAGCCCCCTTTGTATGGTCCACATAACCACTACTAGCAAAATTAGAGAACCACTGCAAAATACGATTTCTGTTTCCTGCATGATCAATAATTTGCGCACACACAAGAAGATACTGAGATCAGATAATCAGTCCAGAAAATGTCTTAATAAGTGAGAAAAGGTGTACCACATAACTAACCCCTACAGTGATCAAAAATCACAAAGCAACAAATCATACTGGACATTCCCATATCAAGAATATTAGAACAATGATTAGGAACACTATTTATCGACATTAGCTTCTCATTTCCCTCAACATTTTGAGAAGGAAAATTACATAGAAGAAATTAAGACAAATTATTTCACTTTATCATTCGTTCAGTAACTCTTGAACAAACCCTAGAAAGAATGTACTCAGGCAATTTCATTCAGTTTTTATCTATGTTGCGGGGACCCCTAAATCCCTGCCACACCTGTGTCGATCTGACACAAATGATATGATTTGTTGGTGTGGGACCAACACCGGATTTAGTTTACTTACCTCGGGTGCTTCGAAAAATATCTATACGTACAATATTTTAGGTAACTGTGGTGGCCGTGCCAGCTTGCACACACCTTGTCTAATTCCACAGGGTATGTCCTACCTCCCACCAACATAGGTACCAGAAGATTGTCCATCAAGGCTTGGACTGATGAGAAATCTACACACAATACATGCATATATAATATATATATATAATATATATATTTTTTTGAAATATATATATAATATATATA
>NW_006238979.1:575828-579546 GCF_000226075.1 Solanum tuberosum | reverse complement strand
TAAAATAAATATATATATATATATATATATATATATATTACGAGAACGTTTTGCTAAGACATGAGATATCCAAACTCATGATCCATACTCCTTAATCCTAAATTTTATGTTATGAAGTATCCGATCTCTAGACCCACACCCATATCGGGTACCCCCACCTGAGACTAAGGCTGGGCACCGGACTGGGTTGTACCCGTACCGGTCCGGTACCATTCCGGTCCGATAGTCTTTGGGATGGAATGGGACACCGTGAACCGGTACTCGGAACGGAACGGTATCACCATTTGATACCGGTGTACCAGTACCGGTTTATCCCAGTTTATTCCGGTTCCGGTTAATAATTTTTTATTAATTGATTTATATTTTATAATTTATATATAGGCATATTTTCAAAAAAAAAAAAAATTGGATTGGATTGATATTTTTTTAATTTGTGTCGTTGTTTTATCCTTATTTTTATTTAATTTTTTAAAATTACAAACTTAAGTTATTTAAATTACAAGTTATAAGTATAACTTATAACATATTAATAAGTAATAACTTATAAACTTCAAAAG
This sequence comes from Solanum tuberosum, assembly GCF_000226075.1. Taxonomy (NCBI): domain Eukaryota; kingdom Viridiplantae; phylum Streptophyta; class Magnoliopsida; order Solanales; family Solanaceae; genus Solanum; species Solanum tuberosum. The sequence continues at coordinate 578,989 of NW_006238979.1, read as the reverse complement.
ATTCAAAATTTCAAATCTTGAAAATTTAAGCTCAAAAACTTCAAAACAAAAAAACTTTATTAAACTTAAACTTGCAAATTTTAAAAGTAAAAATTAAAAAAAATATCTTTAAAATAAACTTAAGTAAAATTACATTATAAATTTCAAAACTTAAATTTCAAAAGGGTTTTTTTTATGAAAATAGAGGGTAAGAGGAACAACCTTGTTGAAGCTACAAAAACTTCGATTCCAGAGACACCTAAATTGAAAGGAGCTAAGGAACTAAAAAAATTGGAATCTGGTACCAAGTTCTTTAGTTATGGATCAAGAAGCAGGGGAGGATGCAATATTGATCGTTCTCATGAAGATTAATATTGTCTCATGGAATGTGAGGGGGCTCAATGACGCGAGAAAGAGGCAGTTGATCAAGAGTCTGTTGCACACCTGGAAGGCAGATGTATACTGCTTTCAAGAGACTAAGTTGCAGGGGGATATAAGGAATATTGTAAGAGAACTATGGGCTAACAGATGGGTGAAATATGCCCAATTAGAAGCTAGTGGTACAAGAGGGGGCATTCTCATTCTCTGGGATGGTAGAGTTTGGGAGGGGGAAATATGCGAGGTAGGGGCCTATTGCATCACTTGCAAATTCATGGGAAAAACAATGGATTTCAGCTGGCACATGTCTGGAGTATATGCGCCAAACGACAGAGAAGAGAGAGAAGAGAGAGAAGAGGTCTGGTGGGAACTAGCATCGGTGAGAGGGCTTTTCTCAGGTCCCTCGGTGGTGGGGGGTGATTTCAACATAGTCAGATTTCCTTCAGAAAAAAGAAATTGTACCAGATTCAATAAGGCTATGTTAGACTTCTCAGATTTTATTGAAGATATGGAGCTAGCAGATCCTCAGCTAGTAGGAGACAACTTCACGTGGAAGAGAGGGGAAAGACATGACTCTGCAGCAAGACTTGATAGGTTTTTGATATCAGAAGAATGGGAGACTTCCTTCAGAAACATCAAACAATCAACTATGCATAGGGTTATTTCTGATCATTGTCCGTTGATTTTAGAATGCGGGAACTGGGAAAAATCAAACTCTTATTTTAAGTTTGAGAACTGGTGGTTACAAACTGAAAACTTCAAAGAGATGGTGAAGAATTGGTGGGACTCATTCAATGTTAGGGGAAGGCCAGACTTTATCTTAGCAAGTAAACTAAGATACTTGAAAGATAAACTCAAAGAGTGGAGTAAAACAAGACAAGGAAATTTGGGACTGCAAAAACAAAGCATTCTAAATCAATTGGCTGAATTTGATGGGATCTAAAACCAAAGGCAATTGACAGATGATGAGATTTATTTGAGAGCAGTTATCACAGTTGAATTTGAAGAAAATGCAAAGAGGGAAGAAATCGCTTGGAGACAAAGGTCCAGGGCTTTGTGGCTAAAAGAGGGGGACAGAAACACTAAGTTCTTCCACAGAACTGCAAACTGTCACAAGAGGTACAATAACATTAACAAGTTGTCTGTCAACAGAGAATGCACAGGGAAACCAACAGTGATCAAAGAAGAAATCATTAAGTTTTATCAGAACTTATACGCTGAAACAGAAAGATGGAGACCCCAATTCAGTGCCAGATCTGGTGCTATGGTGAATGAGATGGATAACATCATTCTAGAAGAACAGTTCAGTGAAAAGGAAATAATGGATTGTGTTATGGCATGTGCTAAGGACAAAGCACCAGGTCCTGATGGTTACACCATGGCATTTTTCATAGCTTGTTGGGATGTGGTCAACAAAGAAGTAGTTTCAATGCGACCTTCATAGCACTGATACCAAAAAGATTGGGGCAAAGGAGTTGAAGGACTTCAGACCCATAAGCCTTATAGTAAGCATTTACAAGATCCTATCAAAAATTCTGAACGAAAGGCTCAAGAAAGTAGTCTCCAAGCTGGTGGATGCTCAGCAATTGGCCTTTATAAAAGGCAGACAGATTATGGATGCAATTTTGATTGCAAATGAGTGTGTGGATGTCAGAAAGATCAGCAAGGTCCCAGGGATCCTTTGTAAGTTAGATATTGAAAAAGCTTACGATCACCTTCACTGGGGATTCCTCTGGAAGACTTTGGAGAATATGGGTTTTGGTGGAAAATGGATGAAATTCTGCATCACGACTGTGAAGTGTGAAGTTTTCCGTTCTGATAAATGGATCTCCTTCTGGATTCTTCTCATCTCAGAGAGGATTAAGACAAGGGGACCCCCTATCCCCTTTTCTCTTTATTCTGGCAATGGAAGGACTAAATGACATGCTCAGAACAGCCCAAATGAAAGGATGGATAAGAGGTTTCAATGCCAACATGAATGATAGACAGGGCCTGGCCATATCACACTTACAATATGCTGATGACACCCTGATTTTTTGTGATGCAGAGATTTGCCAACTAAAATATTTAAGAATCATAGATATTGTTCGAAGCCATCTCAAGATTACACATCAACTGGGGGAAAAGTTTCATTTACCCCATTAATAAGGTGACCCAACATAAATGCGTTAGCAAATATCCTGGGGGAAAGATAGGAGAACTTCCCACAGTGTACCTTGGCATGCCCTTGGGGGATAAGAGCAAGTCAAAAGGCATATGGAACAATGTTCTGGAGAAATGTGAGAAGAAGCTAGTGAATTGGAAAAGCAAATATTTGTCTCTAGGTGGAAGAGTTACTCTCATCAACAGTGTGTTGGATGCCATGCCTACATACATGATGTCAATTTTCCCAATGCCTACAAATGTGATTGACAGAATGGATGCTATCAGGATAAATTTTTTGTGGCAAGGGAACTGTGATCCTAATGAGCACAAATATCATCTTGTAAAGTGGGATGAAGTCATTCAACGCAAAAAAGTAGGGGGTCTGGAGATAAGGAACCTAAAATTGCAGAATTGAAGCCTTCTGATGAAATGGCTATGGAGATTTGCATCACAGGAACAAGCACTGTGGAAGGAGACAATCAAGGCTAGGTTTGGAATGGAGAACAAATGGACTACATACATGCCCACACAACCTTATGCGACTGGAGTATGGAGGTCTATCAGAAGTCAGTGGATCAAGTTTGCAAACAACTGTAAAATCAAGGTGGGAAATGGGGGAAAAACACTATTTTGGGAAGATGTGTGGGCTGGACAAGAAA
>NW_006238979.1:554544-575330 GCF_000226075.1 Solanum tuberosum | reverse complement strand
ATTGAGACAATAAATCATCTCTTTCTACATTGTAGAGAGACTGTGAAGTTATGGCAGATTTTCATCAATTTAAGAGGCATAAGCTGGACTATGCCAAGGAGCATCAAAGAGGCTCTAGCTTGCTGGAATAGAGATGGGAATCAGTCGGGACACAGGGAGAGATGGAAGATTGTCCCAGCCTGCATTTGGTGGACTATATGGATGGAAAGGAACCAGAGATGTTTCGAAAACAAGAGTTGCTCTCTGCAGAAACTGAAGATGAACTGTCTAGTCCTTTTCTTTTTTTGGTGTAAACACGAATATCCTCAAGAAGAAGAGGATATTCCTAGTATTTTAGATTATTTATGAAGCTTAGTAGGGCCACCCCTCCCTCTGTAATTTTGTTGTAAGTATTACTGGAATACTTTTCTGAGTATTCCTTTTGTTCATAATACAAGTTACCTTTTTCAAAAAAAAAAAAAACAATTAATTTAAACTTGGAAAAATAAATAAATGTTCATATTTTCGAAATTCAAAAAATCAAAATAACTAAAAAAAAATATATTATTTTTTGAAATAGTTATGTGTCGTCCCGTTTATCCCATCCCATTCCATTCCGGTTCCGTTCCGGTCCGGTTCCATCCCGGTATATAGTGGGACGGGACAGAACCTACTATCCATCCCAGTAATTCTGGTCCGATTCATCCCGGTACCGGTCAACCCGTCCCGTTCCGGTCCGGTGCCCAGCCTTTACTGAGACTGAGCAGCATAGGTGTTTGTAAATGGTATATACCCCTTACCCAGAGCTGAACACAAATTTTTCACAATTTTCTCCCTCACTGACTCAAACCCCCTACCTCATTGTTAGATGAGGAGGGCCTTAACACTAAGCTATCAATTGTCATTTATAATGTCAACTTCAACGGCATACAGTTAACTAAATTTCTAATGTCATTTAATTATTTTAAAACTGAAGCGGATAGATTTTAAAGCATATCCTTTTGTTTTTCTAGTTGTCTATCCAAAATTGTAGTATGTCCATGTGTTGTTTAATTTACTTTTTTTATCAGGAAAAGATAAATTTCATTAATAAACTCAGTATCACGCTAGTGCTGAGAAAAGTAAGAAATATTGTTGAGAAGGTAAGGTTTTTTCTTTCTATAGCTGGTTGATCATAAACATGGTTCGTGGATTCGTAGATCGGGATATTAAAATATTCTTTATATAGGGGTATGAATCATTCCAAATAGCAAAGGACTTGCACCCAAGGGTGTGGCCTAGTGGTCAATGAAGTGGTTGGGTCTCAGGTTCAAAACTTAGTCGGAGACAAAAAACACTAGGTGATTCTTCCCATCTGTCCTAGCCTCGGTGAATAGAGTTACTAGAGTTACTTGGTACCTGTTGCTGGTGGGAGGTGACAGGTATCCCTTGGAATTAGTCGAGGTGTGAAAGCTGGTCCGGACACCACAGTCATAAAAAAAATAGCAGAGGACTTCTCTGGCTGAAAGAAATGGTACTATTGGGTGGAAAGGAGGAATTTAATGAGTAGAATGACAGTTAGCAAGAAAGTAATGTTGTGGCTATGTGATTTAATGCACACAGCGACAAGGACTACGGGAAAAGAATACATCTGGATATTAAATGATCAACTGCATCACTATTATTGTTCACAAAAGTATAACAAATATGGAAGATTCTTAAGCACTATAACTTTACAAGGGGAGAGGAGATCAGTCTTAATAGTTCATGAATTGTCTCCATACAAATGTTGGGGGGAATTACATCAAAAATTGAAAAAATTGTTCTGGAGATCGCAGATGTGCCGGCCAGGGAAACCCCACAGATTCAAACAACCTCTTACGTAGCTGCTATTAGTCTAAGCAAATGACAACCAAAGGAGGGGAGCATGGTTCTCAAATTACAAACTGATGACCATATTACCATTCCTTGATCAGTAACAATGTCAGAAACAGATATGCTCAACAGATGCCTGGTTGAAATCTTCACCGGAAATTCAGAAGTGCCTACACAATCGAATTTGTGTAGATGGGTTGCAGAAAAGTGGAATCTTAAGTGTGGTGTCCAAATCTATGATTTAAACGAGCTGCAGTTCCTATTTGAATTCCCCAACAAGAAAACGGCGGAAGTCATGCTTGGCCATTGGAGTTAGAAGAAATAACCTATTAACCTGAAATGGTAGTCACCCAAAACAGGTTGAGTACTGGCTGATAAAGCGTGTGATTGGCTATATATTAGGGTTATTGGTTAACCCCTTCAAATGTGGTCAAAGGAGGTCATAGTGGAAATTAGGATGAAGTGTGGTGGTTGGCTTGAAACTGAAGAAGAAACAAATGCTAAAAAAACCACCTTAAATGGGCAAGAATCAAAGCGAGGGACAATGGAGAAGATACCAAAGTGCATCGAGGTGGAGAATGATGGGTTGATCTTTAGCGTGAGCAGTTCAAAATATTGACGATGGAAGGAGACCTAGGGCTACAAGTTCTGTTAAGTCACTTTCAGAGACGACTAATATAGCTGGCAGGGTGGCAGGTCATGTAGGTACACATGGGGAGTCGTCCAAAGTTCAATTTGAACGACTAAGGCAGTGGAAGGGAACGTGTTGAATCCCCAAGCTGCTAACTAATTTCGGCCTCGCCCAAAATTTTATTAAGAGAAAGAGGCCTGGACCAGATCCTCTTCTATTTCTGATTCTTGGGGCCAATGCAGTTCTCCTGACGAGATCGAGCAAATTGCAAGGAGAGATTTGGGACATGCAGTTCCCTTGCATTGATGGATGTGATCGTACCAACTAAAGAAGATAGTCTTCGTCAGCAAGACTATTTCTCTCAGTTACAAATCGGGGAAAGCAGTGGAGTTTACACTGGAGAATAAGGATTAGAAGTTGAAGCTTTGAATATCGAATTTCTGGAGGATTACAATCAACACACCATTCAAGTCGAACAATCTCAATTCTGGCCAATTACTGAGGCACAAACCTCTTGACATCCAATTAGCTGAGTTAGAAACGTCTCTCTAGGTGCAATGCAACATAATGAGATTAAGTAAACGATTTGGGGTGGATTTTCAGGGGTGTGTATGGTAGGCATGGTTTTTGCTAACAAAATTGGACAAAAAGAGATGGGAAATTGGTTGCCAAAGCTCGGACATTGCTAAACAGAAGGGCAATCCCGAAATCTGGAACCTACAATTTGGAGTGAAGTTTAAAGAAGGAGAAGCAAGGAGGGCACAAAAATCTTCTGGTTCACAATGAAAATCAACATTATCTCATGGAATGTGCAGGATTGAACAACGTTGACAAAAGAAGGAATGATTAAATCTCTTTTCTAGGAATGGAAAGCAGATTTTTATTGTATACAAGAAACAAAGATGGAAGGGAGTGTGGGGAGGTTGTTAGGTTTTTATGTAGCAACAGGTGGGCTGATTATGTTAGTCTGGAGTCAAGTGGAAGGAGTGAGGGTATATTTATCATGTGGGACAAGAGGGTGTGGAAAGGGGAAATAGTGACCTGGGATCTACTCAATTTCTTGTAAACTGTCAAACCTCAGTAGAGATTTCTCTTGGTTCCTTTATGCTCCAAATAGTCAAAGAGAGAGAGATGAATTATGGTGGGAGAGGGCTGGCACCGGGGGATATGTGATGGGGATTGGGTGATTTGTGAGGACTTCAACATCACGAGATATGCCACAGAAAGAAAGAATAAAAGGAGTTTTTCCAGGGCAACGAGAGAATTCTAAGAAATCATAGAAGATTTGGAACTTATTAATCCTCCTCTACTCAGAAGTATACGTGGGGCAAAGGAAATCTTCACGAGTGTTCTTCAAAGATTAGATAGAGAAGACTCCTCAGAATGGGATGAAGAATTTAATAATATAAAACAGACTTTGTTGCCTAGATTAGATAGATTTCTCTTCTCCTTGGAATGGGCTTTTACTAAGTCCAAATTCAATTTTGATAATTGGTGGATAGAGGTGGTGGAAGGATTTAAAGAGAGTGGAGGGGTGGTCGAAATCTTTTGAAATATCAAGGAGGCCTTATTTTATCTTGGCTGGAAAACTTGAGTTGTTGAAATCCAAGCTGAAGGAGTGGAACATTGCTTATGGAGGGAATCTGAAGAAGAAAAAGACCATTCTTCTTATTCAAATTAACAGTTTTGATGTTATGCAGGAACAATGGCCACTAAATGAAAATGAGTTGCCGGAAAGGACATCATTACATATGGGCAAAAAATGAAGAGCTCTCATGGAGGCAGAGGTCTAGAAATTTATGGTTGAAGCAAGGAGATAAAAACACCAAGTTTTTCCAAAAAATGGAAAATTCCCATAGAAGATTCAATCATATAGATAAGTGGGTGGTATAAGGGAATCTAATAATTGATCTAGTAGGGATTAGGAACGAGATCGTGTCCTTTTATCAAAATCTCTACTCAGAAATAGAAAGCTGAAGACCTCAATTCTCCTATCAAGGTGGCCATAGAATTTCAGAAGAAGAAAAAGAACTCCTACAGTGTGAATTTGAAGAACAAGAGGCGGTGGAGAGTTTGAGACTTTGTGTAGCAAGTGCGGCTTGTGGCCCAGATGGATTCTCTATGGGCTTCTTTCATAAGTGTTGGTAGACTGTGAAAGATGTCATGAATACCATCAGGAACTTTCATTTCAATGAGTACTTTGAGAATAATTTAAATGCTTCCAATATTGCCCTCATCCCAAAAAAAAGTGGTGCTAAATGTTAGAATAGGAATAGGTATATATAATCCTACTTAGAACAGTAATAGGAATAGTATATAGTTTCCTACTTGGTAAATAATTGTATTGTATTATCTATAAATAGGGTTTCTACATAACAATGTAGATACACAATTCAATAATATTCTTCTCTAATATTTCTCACATGGTATCAGAGCCTCTATGATCTTGGTAGAGAATCAAAGAGCTTCCGCTGCTAACAGGTGACTACTACCCATATATGCCTCCCGTCTGGCCAACAATTATGTTAGCAAATGTTGGGTCACTGTGTATCTTTCGATGACTATTGTCTCATATCTAATTTGCATAGCACCGTGCATCTTTCCGGTGACTACTTTCTCATATCTTATTCGTGTACACCACTGTGTCATCTTTCTAGTGACTACTTTCTCATATCTGATTTGTGTAGCACCGTGCCATTTTTTCGGTGACTACTTTCTTATTTGTGTAGGGTCGTGCCATCATTCTGACCCTACCCATACAATTTCTCTTTTTCAGTAGGGTTGTGCCATCAATACGACTCTACCTATATAATTTCATTTTCCAGTAGGGTCGTGTCATTATTCCGACCCTACCCATGTAATTTTATTTTTTCAAATTGTGACCACTTTCAACCATCAAATCTAATAATTTGGAGCATGGGCATGTTCTGACAAGTTTTACGGTGACTTCTTGTTTATGATCTACTCATCCCTTGGTTTCGAGATGATCCATATATTTTAAATCAAATTTCCAGAACTTCCTGTTTCAAATTTACTTTTGCCAAAAAAACGGTATACTAGATATTTGTGTTGGATTGCGGTGATACTTTCACTCTCGTGGTAAAATATTATATGTCCACCTTTTTTTTCTATCTATGATTTTCGTCCTCCATTGGCCTTTTAATCTGGACATTAAGAATGTTTTTCTCTATAGTGATCTCAAGGAAGAAGTCAATATGTAGCAACCACCTGATTTGTTACTCAGGGGGAATCTGATTTTGTTACTCAGGGGGAATCTGGTAGCCTTGTATGTCAATTGTGGAAGTCACTCTATGGTTTGAACTAGCCTTTTCAAGCTTGGCTTGGAAAGCTCAACACTGTTATTTAGGAATTTATCACTCTGTGTTTTATCGACATTATGCATCAAATCCAATATTTCATGAAAAGACCAAGCACATTGAAATTGATTGTTATTATGCATCAAATCCAGTATTTCAAGAGAAGAGTAAGCACATTGAGATTGACGGTCAATTTTGTGAAGTCAAGTGATCAACTTACAAATATATCACCAAACCCGTCATCGATCCTCATATTAATTACATTTGTAACAAGCTAGGTACATGTGACTTGTATGCTCTAGCTTGAAGGGGAGTGTTAGAATATAAATAAGTACATATAATCTTACTTAATAGGCATTATGGCCATGCGATTTCATCTCATGATGAAATCAGCGTTTGGACATGCAATTTTACGCTGATTTCATCTCATGATTTCATATCATGAGATGAAATCCCAAATTCTCCAAAAATCATGATTTGAAAATTTCAAATTGTGATTTGGGATTTTTTAAATATAAAAATTGACCTACAAGTTTATATTTTGTAAAAAACCCACATTTAATTTATATATATCTACTAGCCATTTGTTTCATATGTAAATAAAATTTATAATTCATATCATTACTTTTTAAACCGTTTATATCTTATATAATGATTATTCTCGCCAATATAAAATTTATTTTTATTTCAAATCAATTTTTAATTTACCATTTATATTCACCAAATTAATTGTTTTTTATCAAATTTATCACTACTTCATTCAAATCAATGTTTAATAAAAAAAATGTTTCATCATTATATTGAGTGGACAAGACTAACCACTGTGACATTAATTGAAAATATAATTTTCTTAGTTGCTAACTACTTGAACACTACAACTTATGTTCAATTTTATTTTTTTATTGAATTAAGGTTTGATCAATAAGTGGTGTATTTTCTTTAGAATAGTTTTTTGATAGTATATTATGCGATTTTATAAGCTTTTGCTTTTTTGGTAAGATTGTATAAAGAATTGGGACAATTTTAATAGTTTTACCAACTATGGGGTTTTATGTTTCTGAGAAAACATACGATAAAAAAAGTCCAAATTGCATGTCCAAACAAAACTTCAACTTCATCTCATGATTTCATATCATAATTTCAAATCATGATTTCATATTGCATGGCCAAACGGGCCCTTAGAATAGTGATAAGAATAGGAATAGTATATAATTTCCTACTTGATAAAGGATTGTATTGTAGTGTTTATAAATAGGATCTCTGTGTAAGAATGTAGATACACAATTCAATTATATTCTTCTCCAATATTTCTCACACTAAGGAACTCAAGGACTTCAGACCTATTACTTTAATAGGAAGTGTGTACAAGATTATTTCAAATCTATTGCCAAAGACGTTGAAGAAGGTGGCATATAAGCTGGTGAATGGGTATACCCTTGTACTATTGAAAATAGTTTAAATATACCCCTCGTTATACTTTCGGACTAAATATACTCCTCCCATTATACTTTCAGGCTAAATATACCCTTGTAACTAACAGAGGGACACATGGACGACTAGGATTAAAAGAACCATTCAATTTAAAATAGATCCAATTCAGATATAACCCGTCCCACCCCAATAAATAACATAACCTAATCAATAACATTGTTCATGCCCCTAATTAAGTTCTCTCCAGCAATAAAAGTTACAGATAATTTTTGTTTTTCCTCATTTCCTGCAGTAGTACAAAATTGTTCATGCCTCCGTGTAAAAGGATATCGCAACAAATGTGTGTGTATGATGTCCTCGGGTTACAAGCTGATAGGGCACTAATAGAATAGAAAGGAAACAAAATCCTAATTCAATTCAAGGTTGTCCTACAATAACTCCTACAACCCACTTTCAGCAATAACTCATACGTAGAAGTTGAACCACAGAAAAGAAGAGAGGAAATAGAGTAGCCGGTGAACCGGTGGGCAAGTAGGTTTCTTTGTTTGAAAGATAAATTGGGTGGGTCAATGTTATTGATTAGGCCGGATTATATTATTGGGGCGAGGTGGGTTATATCCGAATTAGATCTATTTTAAATTGAATAGTTCTTTTAATCCCTCTGTTAGTTATATGGGTATATTTAGCCCGAAAGTATAACGGGAGGGCTATATTTAGCTCGAAAGTATAACGAGGGGTATATTTAAATTATTTCCAATAGTCCAGGGGTATATTTGGACCTTTTCCATTTTTAAGAGGAAGACAAATCATGGATGCTTCTTTGATTGTCAATGAAAATGTGTGAATACTAGAGTAAAAGGGCGAGAATCTGGTGTTCATTGTAAGCTTGATATTGAGAAGACCTATGATCATGTTAACTTAACTGGGGTTTCCTTTTCAAGGTGATTGAAGATATGGATTTTGGCAGTAAGTGAATCAACTAGACAGCTTTTTGTATCGAGACAATCAGGTTTTCTATTTTGGTGAATGGCTCCCCAAAAGGCTTTTTCTCTTCTCAGAGAGGTTTGAGACAAGGTGGTCGTTTATCACCTTTCTTATTCCTCTTTGTCATGGAAGGTTTGAATCAAATGCTAAAGTGTGCAAGCTGCAATGGCTGGTTAAAAGGTTTCAATGCTTCTAACAAGGGAAGGGAAAATGTGGAAATCACACATCTTCTTTATGCATCTATTCTTTGATTTTTTTTGTGAGGCAAAGGCAAAACCCTTAAGATATCTTAGGTTAATTCTAGTCATGTTTGAGGCAGTCTCCAGGCTTCATGTGAATTGGAGGAAGAGTATGATTTATCCAACCAAAGAACTGGAGGATATTCAAACCATGGCAGCCATTCTGGGATGTGCGGTAGGCTCCCTACCCACTGTTTGATTTGGTTCGAAAAATATTGCTCTTGAATTATTCAATGGGATGGTAGATAGCTATGAGAAGAGACTGACAAGCTTTGGTCAACATTGTTCTAGATGCTTTACGCACTTATGTGATGTCTTTGTTTCCTCCACCTCGAAATGTAAGGGAGAAAACTGATGCGCTGAGAGGAATTTCATTTGACAAGGCAACAAAGACAATCAAGTTAGCCACTTAGCAAATTGAAAATCCTCAATTACTAGCAAGGAGAGAGGTTGTTTGTGCATTAAAAATCTGAAGGCTCAAAACATCAATCTATTGCTAAAGTGGTTATAGAGATATAATCTGGGGGGAAATGCTCTAAGGAGAAGAGAAATCAGCCAAATATGAGCAAGATGGGATGTGGTACTCAAAAATTTTAAATTTTTTTTTGCAACCCCTACCTCCCACCACCACACCCTAGGACACCTCCCACCCACACCCAAAAAAGTTTTATAAAAATTTCCAAAAAAAAAATTTCCCCCACCCCCCATTTTTTATATTTTATTTTCAAAAATAAATTGTGCAATTAGGAATTTTGATGATAAGAGAGTGATATATGGGTATATATGGATTCTCATGTTTACCCATTTTGTCTATATTTGTATGAGCTTAAATAGGTTGAAGTCCATATTTACCCATTTAAAAAAATATGAGTGATACATTTAGTTTAATATGGGGAAAATGGTTCCATTTCACTTATATGGGCTGAAATTGCCACCCCTACACGTGGGGTCTGGGGAGGATAGTGTGTATACAGACCTTACCCGTACAAGGTAGAGAGGTTGTTTCCAATAGACCCTCAAGGAAAGTAAAAGCATTACAAAGAAGTTTGAAAAAAGAAAACAACAAGAGTGAAGAAGCCTAGACAAAATGCTAAAGAAAGCATGACAAAGCATACTAAAAAAGAACGGTAAGATATTGATAACTTCGACTAATATATTGATTCAGCTGCCACCTGCAAAAGACAATATATCTCATGGAAAGAGTCAATCAATTCAGTAAGATATTGTTAACTTTGACATGAAAAACAAGCTAAAATCAGAGAAATTTCATGGGAAAAATTAGAAGCCAAAGCTCATGGATCAAGCAAAAAGAAGCTTGATAACCAAGTTAAAGAAAACGAAAAAATCAAGATGAATCCACTAACTCAAGTAAAAGAGTAAAAACTTGCCTTTAAAGAAATTTTCTAATAAAAAACATTTCTTTGCAATGATAAGCCCTGCTTTCTGAGGTTCCTTCTGGAAAAGCAATTGTAGAAGTTGTCCAACTAAGGGCTTTTTTAGAGGCTTAGACCTCAATAAAGTCATGAATAACTCGCGTTGATTACGTGGTGTTATAGACCTCATCTCTGCGACTGCATTAGAAAGCCAAAGCCGACACTCAGATCGCCCTTCCACCAACATCAGTGACCAGATGACTGATTCTAGCTCATTCAGAAGAGCTTTTCTCTGCTCAACTGATTCGTCAGTTGCATTTTCCTTCCAAGATGGTTGAGATAGAAATAACTGAAGCATTTTATCTGAAAAATCACACTGGCGTAGGCGCAGGTTAGTCCAAATTATGTTTTCAATGAATACAAAAATGGTGGTAAATCAAAGAGTTCAGTTTTAAGGAGAGAACTAAGGACAAACTCAAACCTCAAAATCTTATAGAACATGTATTTCCCATACTTGAATCTAAACACACATCTCACTGGGCTGTAGAGCACCACTCAATAGTATAATACAGGTCTACAGGAAATCTCACAAGACAAGGGTGAAGATGTGTCATTCATTTTGAAGTGACAGCAGTTGTATATAGGTAATAGTACTAAGGAGAGGGTTAATATAAGTATATAACTAGATAAACAAGTAGTTTGCATTGATTCCATTTGTTTGGCCTCATACTTAACCATTTTATTCTTTACTTTCAGAGCTAAAAGAGCAAAACCTGAGACCTTAACAACTAGCATAAAATAGTTAAACTAAAATTATATAGTCAAATTCTAGTTAAATATCCCATCCCATCCCAACTAGTTTGGGATTGAGATGTAATCAATTCTATAACGATTGATTTAAAAGAAAAAAGAAAGAGCCAGTCAATGTGAAATTAGTCCTTGGGGTTATGAAGCAATGATTTTTTGAGTGAACAATGAACAGAACTAACCTGCATCGGATTATTGACGAATTAGGGTTTTTGGATAGGAAAAGGAAAAAAGGGGGAGGGGGAGGGGTTTCAGGTATAAATTTGAGGTCAACTCAAAACCCTAACCACCATTGATATTATTTTGCAGTGAATCTTCTAATACTTATCTCAACAAGTAAGTATCACCGATATGAATGTTTTTCTTCTATTGTGTCATAACTTTACCTATGCCTACATTCATACCACGAATTTGTAGATCTTTGGATACAACTTTCTTCCATGTTATTTGTCTCTACCTGTCCTCTTTTAACGCCTTCACTGCCATAGCTTCACACTAATGAACCAATGCATCTGTAGGTTCGACACAAAACATGTCCAAACCTTCTCAAGCGACCTTTTTGCATTTTATCTTCAATATATCCTACTTGCGCCTTCCGGTGAATTTGTTCATTTTTAATCCTTAAGGACATATCAGTCATTATGTCAAAAAAAATTATTATGGATTAGCACTTTTTAACCAAACACATCAACTGTTTATTATCGATTACAACACTTGTATCCAAATACGTAATTGTTCATATAAAATCAGTTTCAAGACTAAAAGTTGATTTGTCAACACTAAATGCTTATCAGCTACTTCCATTCAGGCAACACAAACAGGCTCCGAGTGCTCAACCAAGTTCCTTGTTAGTGTTTCCCATATTTAGGGTAGTATCTTACAACAACCCAGTCACTTGACTTTATGGAAAACTGGAAGTAAAAGAAAATGCAGGAAAATGAGGTTCCGTTATTCATGTAGAAAAAATCTCAAGAAAATGCTACTAATAATTCATTTTAAAAATGTCCGGAATGATGGTATCAACCTGAGGAAATAAAACGCTCTCTCTTAGTACTCGAAGTTATCAGCTACTATCACATTTCAGCTACAAAGCTTAGAAAGCTTGAAACCACCAAAGTCCAAATACAGTTATATATATTCACAAAGAAGAAAGATAGAGTATGTGGAAGCAGGAAGTAAGAGTTGATGCCGAAAACAAAAACAATGGATTGAAGAGGAAAGGAGAAAACAAATGTTTTACCTGAAACGATATCGGAGACGGAGGAAATTGAAGGCCAACGTTTACTCACTATGGTTCGTTTTCTAAAAGCATAACCGACCCGAATAGGTTGTGGGCTTGAAGAGGGCCCAGCGGCCCAGACCAAATAAAATCAGCTATATATTTAAAGCTTTTTGACGCGGTACAGAAAAAGAGGGGCTGGCTAAAAGGTGGAAGACGAGGAAGACTTCCTATTTCTCTCTGCAATTTCTGGTAACTTCTTGATTCTTCTTTCTACAAAAAATATATATATGTCTATTTTTTATGGTTAATTAAATCTCTTTCTGTGTTATTTGTTATGTATCTTCTTTTGCTGGTACCATTTTTCTTCGCGATCAATTGTTTGTTGGGTTTCTGAAATCAATAAGAGATTGGAATGTCTTATACATACATACCTCAAAATAAAAATACAAGTATTGAGTAGTTTGTTCTTGATGCGAGACCTTCATATACACAGTTGAGTGAATGTCGGTTCACTCCCAAACTCTATTTTCTTTACCTGCTAGAATCTTCTTCCCCTTTCCCTCACATCCCAACAATCACGCCTCAGTTTGTCTGTTGTGCTACTTTTTTCTTTATCCAAAGTCAGTTTAGCTGAGGTATGTGGTAAAGCTGCTATAAAACAGGTAGTTTCATAAAAAAGGGAACTTTTCATTGTTACATAACAATGAATTTAGTTAGCCATACTATATAATAAAATTTAAGTGACAATCAAAATAAACATTGTATTTAAAGTTTTAACTAACAATACAATACAACCATACAAAACAAGCTGTAGAGCTTGCAGGGGCTGTTATATGAGCCTATTTCATAGAAATTCTTTTTAGCAGTTTTCAACTATACTTTTTTTTTCTTTTTGACTCTATTAATGGGTAGTTCAGGTGATATTATCATGTTTCTTTTCTCGTGATTATGCTTATGGGACATGCTGATGTACTAAGCTTCTTGTTCGCGGCTGGTGTGTGGTGTGCAACATACATGTTAGTTGCAGTTCTTGGCGTCTTTCAGATTTTCAGTTTTCTCAGAACCTGTGTCTTCAGTTGATCTCTTGGCCACGTGTAGAAGGAACATAAAAGGGAGTGATCATGGGCTATGCACAGTTGGTTATTGGCCCTGCCGGCAGTGGAAAGGTGATACCTGAATTATATTGTTTCATGTTAGTTGTTACTGTAATGGACTTACCCTTGCTTTATACCTGGATGTCCTGGTATGGTTAGTTTCAGCTAGACTACATTTTTTTTACAGTCCACTTACTGCTCGAGTTTGTATCAACATTGTGAGACCACACGACGCACTATCCATATTGTGAACCTAGATCCTGCTGCAGAGAATTTTGACTATCCAGTGGCTATGGGTGAGTAGAGATGAAGCATTTTAAGTTATTTGGGTGGAGATAAATTATTTTAAGTAATTAGTTTGCTCTCTATATGTGTCTTAATTCTAGAATTAACTTACTGATATTTGCTGCAGACATCAGAGAGCTCATCTCGCTGGATGATGTTATGGAAGAACTTGGTTTGGGACCAAATGGTGGCCTTATGTATTGCATGGAGTATCCTTCCCTAAAAGATTGTCGTTTTTTGAGTCCCAGTTCTAATGAATGGAAACTTTAACATTCTATTTTTGTCCCTGATTAAATTTGTAATCCCTTGATGGTGATCTCAGACATCTTGAAGAAAATTTGGACGAGTGGCTAACAGAAGAGTTGGAAAACTACTTGGATGATGACTACCTAGTCTTTGACTGCCCAGGTACTTGTACTTTTCCCCTCTCATAGTTGTTGTTCTTATTAGCAGTAGTACAATCATCATATAGGTATGTAATATTTTTCCTTTACACATTTACTGCTAACTCTCATGTGTAGACCTACAGAATTTTATTAGCAGTAGGCTAAGATACTAACCTAGAATATTACTAACATAACTTCATGTAAGTAAATACTCTGGGGACGTAGGATGGTGGACCATCTCGGAGAGTTTGACTAGCAGCTGTGTTTTTCCTTAAAATTGTCTTTACATATGCTTGCCATTTAGATAGTTCATGGAATAAAATCAAGGGCTAGCTGTTTCTTGTTAAATGACTTTGGAATGTTGTACTACTGCACACATTTGTATCGAAGCATCTGAATTGATTTTGAGATACTTGTCTAATTCTTATTGCCATGTTCATGTCCATGACATCCCTCCTTGTTTCTCGTGAGTATATTATCAGTGAATGAATATTGTATGCTCAGATATATACTCTTGATGATTAGTCAAGGATAGATTCATGTTGACTGATCTTAGAAGCTGATTGCATATCCTGTTGCTGGGTAGTAGACAGTTGTTTTAGTAAAAGAAAAATTAGTGAGATGAGAGAGAGTTTGAGATTCTGTTATCTGTTCTGTCGTACTTCCAATATTGAGATAATGGGTTATGCAACTTACGAGATTAAGAAGCTTCTACTCTATTGGACAATGATGGAGCAATCTTAGATATGAGATGAGAACTTAAGATTTTGTTATTTGTAAATGCATTACTTAAGGCTCACATCAAACTGAGAACCTCCTACCTTTTCCACTCATTGGGCTCCATCTTTCTATCCCAAGGAAATAGTTATGGTGTTTTCTCTCTTTCTCTTGTCAAGTCACTGAAGATTAAATATGATCAAGCAATTCATATTAGTTCAGTGCACTCATGTAATTCCTACTTAACTCAGGAAAAGTACTTTCAAGTTTCCCAACTGTATTTCTACATTGTTATATTTTTGCTCTTTGGACATTTGTCTCCTGATTATGACTACCCACTATCTAAACTTCTACACTGACCAGTAGTCTTGTCTCTTAACAAACATATTTGTAGAAAGATATGCACAGATGCACTCACAGACACATAGACACATATATATAAAGATTACTTACTTCTCATCATTATATAGGCCAGATTGAGCTTTTCTCACATGTTCCTGTGCTGAAGAACTTCGTGGAACACCTAAGGCGTAAAAATTTTAATGTTTGTGTTGTATATTTACTTGATTCTCAGGTGCGTGGTCTTTACAAGTTGAATCTCTTCTTCTTTTTTCCCTCCCCTTCTGTTGTCCATGGATGTTCATGTTCTTTTGCTATCTCAGTTTATTACAGATGTGACCAAATTCATAAGTGGTTGTATGGCTTCACTCTCTGCTATGGTTCAACTTGAACTACCCCATGTTAACATACTCTCAAAAATGGATCTTGTGACAAACAAAAAGGAAGTTGAGAAGTTAGTCCTACTATAACCATCTTCTCTATGTCTTTGGCCCTTCATTGTTTTAGAGTTTATTAAAATATATTTTTCCTTTAGTTACTTGAATCCAGAGCCGCATCTGTTACTGGCAGAATTGAATCAGCGAATGGCTCCACAATTTCAAAAGCTTAACAAATCATTGATTGAAGTGGTAAGCTCTGATAGTTATGATGTTTCCAAGAATTTGTGTATTAGTTATTGAATTGACTATCATGTCTTTTGTACCTCATTATTCTCTTTTACATTGGTACTTAATGACAACTTAAAGAGGTTCTTTCTCCTAAGTTAGATACGAGATTGTATAGGCTCGTAGGATATGCCTTGTCTGCCACTGATTTCGCTGTACTTGACTCATGGCTTTTTTCTAATGAAAAGATATAAGAAGAAAGTGATTCGTAATGGCTGTTATTTTCTTGTGTACAGGTGGACCAGTACAGCATGGTGAGCTTTATCCCTCTTGACCTGAGAAAAGAGAGCAGGTAATATACTCGGGTGGTAAATTTGAGTAGGCATTTGGCCATAGAAACCAAAATAAATTACGTTATGTTTGATTATACGTTTTTCAAACAATATGAGGAATAATGTTAATGTTTGAGTGTACTTTTCCTAAATAAACATGAAATATGATTTATACCAATTTCTAAAAACTAGCAAAATCACTCAACTTGACTAATAATATCTCAAACAACTCTTTAAGGGGTCGTTTGGTAGAGTGTATTAGGAAAATAATGCATGTATTAGCCTTGTGTATTACTAGTACCTTTTTTGTAAATAATTTTTTTAATGCAATACATACTATTTTTAATGCATCAAACCAAACAATGCATTAAAATAATCTATATATAATTAATGCAAGCGTAACTAATACATGCATTGTTAATGCAAGCATTACTAATATATTCTATTTAGCATTATTCTTATACACTCTACCAAACGATCCCTAACTGCATTACCCTGTGTTTAAATGATTCTGGTCCAGCTTTCTAGTTGGTGATTATAATGACATTGTAAAAGCTAGCAAAAGAATTTTATTCCTAAAACTGCTCTACACCACTAGGTGCATACCACTACGATTATACCAGCTTTTCTTGTACACAATTTCATAGATTTTTTGAAAGGAAAAAAATGCTAATTAACAAAAACACTGGCAGAAATAGAACTGGATTATGCATTTATCAGATATGAACAGAGAAGATATTCTTGAAAAAAGTGAATATTTTTTATGGTCAGATGGGTCCTTAGCATATTCTACATGGGAAGCAGAGGTTTGTTTGGCCCGTAGATTGAATTTTAAAGCTTGATTTACTTATGGAAAATATGAATTTATTGATGTTTTTAGTGTCTCGATTCTGTCAATGTGTACCTGGTGCTCATTTTTTCATTCCCTGCTTCCTGTTCTGGGTTCTCATAGTAGTGTTGTCAAATAACAATGTGAAGTTGACAGTAGAGTGATATATGTGCGTCTAGTGTCCAGATATTAGCCTTTTCTTATTGAAATTGCTTGGTTGGTAAACTTATGAGTACAAAGAACTTTCTGACATTAGGGATACATACATTAGATGTTTGAACCACCAGTAGAATGATAACTCATTTGTGCGAATGTGTATGTACATAGCCTGTTGAAAGGCACCTTTTGTGCTATGTAGTCTTAATGACCAAGACCAATGTTCTCTACCATTTTGCAGCATACAGTACATCTTATCTCAGATTGACAACTGCATCCAGTATGGAGAGGACGCTGATGTAAAGGTTAAAGATTTTGACCCAGAGGAGGACGATTAAAAGTTATTTTTCTTGACTCATTCTAAAATCAACAAGTTCTATTGAACTGTTGCTTTGGCAGGTGGTGAAAATGTATTAACAAGCGTCTTTTATGAGACTTACCTTTTTTGAGCTTCTGCTCATTAATTTTCTTCTGCATTATAACATGTTTCGAGGTAAAAAGACTGCTGTTCGCTGGAAATTTTCCCAGTTTCAAATCACAGCTTGTTGGACATTACGTTTTAGTAAAATTTCTCTTCTTTCTTTTGGGCTGATCGGATGATTTTCTACCCTCTTAGGGTTTGTTGGTTGTTGGTTAGAGTTATGTAGGGATCAGTTATGCATGGTATAGTTATTTCATTTTTTATCTTGCATAAAATTATATAATACGTTCTCTCACAACTTGTATATGTATTTGTTACTTTCTAAACTAACCAAACACTGTCTTTGGCATGTTCAATTTCATATATAGCTTATTTATGGTAGCAAACATGATACAAATTATCTAGGATTTAATGCACGGATAAATAAGCTCCTAACCAGCAATCAAACGATCTCTTTTGACTGTTTGATGTTTGTTATTACTTCTAGTAGCCAGGAAACTAGGAAATGGGTGGTGAGTCAATAGGAAACGAAGGTAGAACTTAAAAGATTGGTGTGCCCATAGGGGTGTGTTTGGTACTTGGGAAAATGCTTTTATATTTTTTTTGTTTGGTTGGTTGGTTAAACCTTTTAAATAAAACTTTTTAAAGAAAAATGACTTGCTTAAAATTAAGGGAAAGACGTTTATAATGAAAATAGATAAAATAAGTTTCATAGACTTTTCCCAATGATTGTCTTCTCCATTTGTGTAGGAGTGGAATTCAAATTTATTCCTAGAGACCATTGTGTTTTCTTAGGTTGAAGGGTTTAATGTGACACTAATTCGATATTTTTTTGTTATAAATATGCTTAAGTAATTAAAAGGGAAAAACAAAAATGAGGATAAATCTAGTACAATTATATTACCTAACATATAAATTATTGTAGCTCACTTGCCTTAAACATATACACAAAAAGATGCTTTGTCCATGTTTAAACTATGGACTTATGGGAAGATAGCAAAATCTTGAACGAAATCAGTCAAGAATAACATGTATTATATCATAACATGCGATAAAATATTATTTAGATGTTCAAGGAATGATGTTTTTGTTTCCTTAGTTGATGGAATTAAAAAAAACGATTTATGAAACTAAATAAAAGTATTTATGTTGTAAAACAAAGGTGAATGGCCGGATGCCACATGGAGCCCACCAACTTAAGGACTTTCATCACTTGTTATGGTGTAAGGCAAAGATGCATGTCATGTGGGAACCACCCTTTGGAGGACTACCATCACTTGACCAATTAATGGCCAAGTTATACATTTATACATAAGCTTATGGCTATAAATAAGCGGCTATAAATAGCCACTACATTTACGAATGAATATATACATATTGAAATACAATACTCTCTATCTCTTTTGCTTGTGTACTCTCTATTGTTCTTCTTTTCAATTTAGTTAGTTAATCTTAGTTTGCTAAGTAGTTATTTTATAACACATTATCAGCACGAGATAGGTAAAAAGGGTAAGGATTTTATTTTTCTAAAAATGTCTAATAATTCTAAACTTGAATTTGTTGCCTTGGATATATCGGGCAAATGGTACTTGTCATTGATACTAGATGCTGAAATCCACCAGGATGTGATGGGCTCTAGTAGACACCATCAAAGATAATAACTAGGCATCCAACCAAGATCGTGTCAAAGCAATGATATTTCTCCGCCACCATCTTGATGAGGGGTTGAAAATGCAATACCTCACTATTAAAGACCCCCTTATATTGTGGAATAATTTGAAAGATAGATATGACTACCTGAAGTTGGTCATTCTTCCACAGACGCGTCATGATTGGTTCAATTTGAGGTTACTACACTTTAAAGTAAAACTGAATATAATTCTTCCATGTATAAAATTATATCACAGTTAAATTTATGCGGAGAAGATGTCACTGAACATGCTAAGCTTGAGAAAACATACTCCTTATTTCCTCCCGTGAACATGCTCTTGCAATAGCAATATCGAGAAATGGATATTAAAAAATATTCTGAATTACTTTCACACCTTCTTATTGTTGAACAACATAACGACCTGTTGATTAAAAAATCATGAAAGTCGGCTCGTTGGTTTTATGTCACTCTCTGAAGTGAATCAGGCAAATTATCACCCGCGAGAAAGAGGTTGTGGCTCCGATCATGGCTGTGGCCCCGGTCGTGGTCTTGGTCATAAAATAAATTATAATTATGATGGTCGTCTTGCACCAAAAAATGACCAGCAGGATAAAAGGAAGGCTGAAAGACAAGAAGTGATGCAAAAGAAAAATTCAGAAAGTGTATGTCTTAGATATGGAGGAATGGGGCACTGGTCACATACCTATCGATCATCTAAGTGTATGGTTCAGCTCTATCAGACATCCTTGAAAAAGAGTGATAATAATCCAGAAACAAACTTTATCTCTAAAGATAATGTTGAGCCCATACATAAGATGGATAATAATGCAGAAGCAAATTTCATCTATGAAGATAATGTTGAGCCTATGCATCTGGATGTAGCTGATTTCTTTCTATTCCCTGAAGGAAAAACGATCAGTGACGAGCCCGCGATAATCTAGATAATTTCCTTTTCTGTTTGCTTGTACTAGTCGGTATGTTTATGTTTTTCTAATCCCTGTTAATATAATAGCCATGTTTAATAGTGATATTTTACTTTGTTTATATATTTTTTGAAAAAATATGGATATGCCCCAAATTTTGTTTGGATCAATAGTCGATCATGCGGATATTTGTGTAGTTGACAGTGGAACAACACATGCCATATTTAAAGATGAGAGATATTTTTCTTACTTGCTTAGAAGAAAAGTAAATGTTACTACAATTTCTGGTAATTCGAAATTGATTGAAGGCTTCGAAAGAGCTATTATATTTCTTCCTAAGGGGACAAAACTTGTTATAGAAGATGTGTTGTTCTCTTCTAAATCCCCAAGAAACTTGCTAAGTTTTAAAGATATCCGCCGAAATGGATATCATATTGAAACGCTAAATGAAATGAATATTGAATACCTTGGTATAACCAAGAATGTCTTAGGCCAGAAATGTGTTTTGGAGAAATTACCAACCTTATCTTATGGCTTATATTATGTAGAAATTAGCACAATCGAAGCACATTCGATCGTAAATCATAAGTTTACTAATTTAAATGTGTTTGTGCTATGGCATGACCGAATAGGCCATCGTGGATCAATAATGATGAGACGAATCATTGAAAATTCAAATGGACATTCGTTAAAGAACCTGAAGATTCTTATGAGTGATGAGTTTTCATGTGTTGCTTGTTGTCAAGGCAAATTGATTGCTCACCGCTGAAGGTTAACATTGAATCCCCTCAATTTTTAGAATGTATACATGCAGCTATATGTGGACATATTTGTAACAACCCTAAAAACGAACTAGTGAAACTAGAGCCTCACATGTGAGTTTGGAGTTGAGAACTTGATGAAATGATGAGAAATGATAGTGACGTCCGGAAACTAGTCGTTCGAACTAGTGAGTTGTAAGGGTCTTGTCGTTGAAGTTTGGAGTGTTGTTTAAGGACTTAAGGGGTTGATTAGCTAGTTGATTAATCACCTTTATAAGCTAGCAAGACCTTAAGCTAGGTCATGAAATCATTTAGAACCGAGACCCTCAAAACAGTCCCCTAAAAACAGTTTTTAGTTTTAAGTTAGGAGTGAGGGTCAACTTTAAATGGTCATATCTTTTAGCTCAAAACGAATTAGGTGGGCCATTACCTATCCTATGAAAGGTCTTT
>NW_006238979.1:546172-552013 GCF_000226075.1 Solanum tuberosum | reverse complement strand
TGAAAACTCAAATGGACATCCATTAAAGAACCTGAAGATTCTTACAAATGATAAGTTTTCATGTGCTGCTTGTTGTCAAGGCAAATTAATTACTAGGCCATCACCAATGAAGGTTAACATTGAATCCCCTCAATTTTTAGAACGTATACATGGGGATATTTGTGGACCCATCCATCTAACTAGTGGGTTGTTTAGATATTTTATGGTCCTAATAGATGCATCTTCAAGATGGTCTCATGTGTGTCTCTTATCGTCTCTCAACCGGGCGTTTGCAAAATTATTGGCATAAATAATACGATTAAGAACACAATTTTCAGATTATCCCATTAAGGCTATTTGCCTTGATAATGCTGGAGAATTTACGTCTCAAGCTTTTGATGATTATTGCTTATCAATAGGGATAAAAGTTGAACATCATGTAGCTCATGTTCATACTCAAAATGGCCTTGCTGAGTCATTTATTAAGCGCTTACAATTGATAGCAAGACCTCTACTTATGAAAACTAAGTTTCCCACTACCGTTTGGCGTTATGCTATCTTACATGTAGCATCACTTGTTCGTCTCAGATCGACTCATTATAATAAATACTCTCCGTCACAATTGGTGTTTGGTCATGAACCAAATATTGCTCATCTATGAATTTTTGGATGTGTTGTATATGTGCCAGTAGCACCACCTCAACGCACTAAGATGGCCCCCAAATAAGGTTAGGCATATATGTTGGGTTTGATTCACCCTCAATAATTCGCTACCTTGAGCCATTGATGGGAAATTTATTCACTGCAAGATTTGCAGATTGTCCATTTGAAAGTTTTTCGCAATTAGGGGGAGAGAAAAAGGAACTTAGAAGTGAAATTGCATGGAAAGTTTCATCATTATCTCATTTTGATCCACGTTCCCCTATGTGTGAACAGGAAGTCCAAAAGATCATCCATTTGCATAACATAGCAAATCAAATGTCAGACGCATTTACTGATTTAAAAAGGATAACTAAGTCGCATATCCCCGTAGAAATTGTGCCGATCCGAATTGATGTTCCAACAGGTTCATCTAATAGTGTTATAGCTTATGAATCTCATACACGCCTAAAGTGTGGCAGACCATTGGGTTCATAGGATAAAAATTCTAGAAGTACGAAAAATGACACTATAAAAGAATCTCACGAAGAGATTCAAGATCTGATTAATCATGATATTTCTGAAGAAATTAATGACCCCGAGTCTCAAGTGAATGAAGAACTATCAATAAGTTCTTCGAATAATGGGATGAAGTTGAATCAATCAGAAATTATGGTGGAGAATGTTTTTGCTTATAACATTGCACTTAACATTATGCAAGACAGTGAGTATCTTGAACCTTTATTTGTTGAAGAATGTTGATGAAGATGTGGTTGGCCAAAATGGAAAGAGGCAATTCAATCAGAATTGAATTCACTTGCTAAACATGAGGTTTTTGAAACAGTAGTCCAAACGCCTAATGATGTTAAATCAGTTGGCTATAAATGGGTCTTTTTTTAAAAAAGAAATGAGAGAAATGAAATTGTAAGATACAAGGCACGCCTTGTTGCACAAGGATTCTCTCAACTACCCGGTGTCAATTATGAAGAAACATATTCACCGATTATGGATGCAATAATTTTTTGATATCTCAACGATTTAGTTGTACATGAAAATTTTGAAATACATCTGATGGATGTGGTTACAGCTTATCTTTACGGTTCACTTGATAATGAAATTAATATGAAAATTTTAGAAGGACTTAAAATGAATGAAGCATATAGTTCAAAATCTCGTGAAATGAGCTCAATCATATTACAAAAGTCATTATACTGCTTAAAACAATCATGGCGCATGTGGATAATCGTCTCAGTGAGTACTTGATAAATAAAGGATATATGAATGATGTCATTTGTCCTTATATTTTTATTAAGAAAATGGCATCAGAATTTGTTATACTTTACATTTATGTTGAGGACATAAATTTCATTGGAACCTCTAAGAGGTTCAAAAGAAAATTGAATATCTAAAGAAAGAATTTGAGATGAAAGACCTTAGAAAGACAAGACTTTGTCTTGGTCTGCAAATTGAATATTTAGCAGACGGGTCTTCATCTATCAATCTGCCTATATTGAGAAAAATTTAAAACTATTCTACATGGACAAAGCACATCCATGAAGTACTCCAATGGTTGTTCGATCACTTGAAGTGAGTAAAGATCTATTTCGACCTCAAGAAGAGAATGAGGAACCTCTTGATCATTAAGTACCATATCTTAGTGCAATTGGTGCACTTATGTATCTTGCTAATTCTATGAGACTTGACATAGAATTTTCTCTTAATTTGTTAGCAAGATATAGTTCTTCTCCTACACAAAGACATTGAAATGGAGTTAAATATATATTGCGTTATTTAAAAGGGACCAGTGATATGGGTCTGTTTTATACTGACAAAGATAGTGTAGATCTTGTTGGTCATGCAGATGCAGGTTATTTATCTAACCCACATAAAGCTCTATCTCAAACAGATTATCTGTTCATATACAGAGGTACTGCTATATCATGGCGATCTACGAAGCTGTTTATTGTCGCTACTTCTTCAAATCATGCTGACATAATAGATATTCATGAAGCAAGTAGAGAATGTGTATGGTTGAGATCAGTTATACATTTCATCAAAGAAAGATGTGGTCTGAATTGTGATATCACGGTACCCACAGTCCTCTTTGAAGACGATGATGCATGAATAGCTCAATTAAGAGGAGGCTTCATTAAATGAGATAGAACGAAGCACATTTCACCAAAATTATTCTTCACACATAATCTCCAGAAGAATGGTGATATTGATGTACAACAAATTCGTTCAAGTGATAATCCAGCAGATTTATTCACCAAACCTTTACCAGCCTGAACTCTTGAATAGATGGTACACAAGATTGGAATGCGAAGACTTAACCATTTGAATTGTGGTTTTTATCCTGGGGAGTAAACTACGCGTTGTACACTTTTTCCCTTGGTCTAGGTTTTGTCCCACAGGATTTTCCTAGAAAGGTTTTTAATGAGGCAACATGTAATGCGTATTATGAATGTCTATGTATATTTTTTCAACTTTTCCTTTACATGAACATCCAAGGAGAGTGTTGTAAAACAAAGGTGGATGTCACGTGGAACCCACCAATTTAAGGACTTTCATCACTTGTTATGGTGTAAGGCAAAGATGCATGTCATGTGGGAACCACCCTTTGGAAGACTACCATCACTTGACCAATTAATGGCCAAGTTATACATTTGTACATTAGCTTATGGCTATAAATAGTCACTACATTTACAAATGAATATATACATATTGAAATACAATACTCTCTATCTCTTTGCTTGTGTACTCTCTCTATTGTTCTTCTTTTCAATTTAATTTGTTAATTTTAGTTTGCTAAGTAGTTATTTTATAACAATTTCAATTTTTTCTAATGAGGTTATTTTTAATCCAAAAAAATAAAAACTGCTCAACCTGAGTAATAATATATAATAGATTGAAAGTAGTTGAGATCACGTATTAGTGTAGACGGGTAGTAGTCGTAGTAATAGTCATTTTTTTTGTAGTTTTTGTTATTTATTGTGTTTTCGATTATCACACTATTTTGATAGTTGTTAGTATTCCTTTTTTGTAGACTTTGCATTGTGTTTCTTATTAATGACTATGTTTTCTTCATTGTTCTCTTCTTCGGTTCTTCCTCTACTTGGGTTTGATACACTTGAGGTAAGGGCTTTTGAAAATAGTCTTTTTATCTCTACGAGGTAGTGATAAGGTCTGCGTACACTCTACCCTCTCCAGACCTCACTTAGTGGTATTTTGCTTGGTATGTTGTTGTTGTTGATCTTATTTATATTGTGTTTTGTTTTTAATATTACATTATAATTTATTTATTTTTAATGTGACATCACTTACAGAAAATTGTACATACACCACTGCATTTAAGGATGACAAATGATGTGGGGGTGATTGCGGAGCTAACTCCCATAAATTCGTAGAGACTCCAAACCATCGACAACACCCACATAGTAATTATTTTTTTGATCTGTTCCGTGTACATTTGTTTCGCATAATTTTTTAGCTGAGTTTGATAGTAGAATTCAAAATTTTAAAAATCATGTACACTTCAATAGTATTAATTTAATATAATGACTTGAAGCTAATTTCTTAAAGGTCAACTGCAGTTTAAATACTAAGCTTATCGTATTGTTGTCCTCACTGAACTGTCATAATCTTGTGCAATTTTCTATTTTCATTGTATTTGTAATCGAATGGTTTCAAGATGAAAAATAAGTAGATGAAAGTTCATTAGATATCAAATGCATAACAAATTGTTATGCCAAATTTAATTATACTTTATTTATATTATATTTCGTTTAGACTAATACACTTTTCATTATGAAATATGACAGAAGTTATACTCTATATTTACTAAACAAGGGGATGAATTAACAAGGGAAAATTACGCAGATAAGTAAATATATACTAGTTAATTAGCTAACATAGATATAGTTTAAATTAATTACAGCTCACAACTTAATTTTAGTTGTAATTACGTCACCTCTCTCCTCTCTTCCTCTCTCTCGTCTCTCTCATCTTTTATACATATACAAATACAAATTATACATATACATATACAATTATATGACAGATATACAAATACAAATAATCTCTCTCCACTCTCTGCCCTCTCTAGCTCGCCTACTCCTCCCTTTTTCAATCTCGCTCACCACATATACAAATACATATGTATACCAATTACATATGTACAATTGTTTGACAGATATACATATACTATTAGCCTCTCTCCCCTCTCTACCCTCTCTCGCTTGCCTCTCTCCTTCCTCTAACATGTTACTACGAATCGTAATTAGCAAACTATAGTTATGAAGCATAATTAAGTTACTTTTTGAATGGGTATATGCGAAAATTCCTTCCATTTTGGGCGACATAACTAGAATGTCTCCCGTTAGACAATTATATGGAAGTTGGGCCTGAATCTATGGGTAGGGTAGAAGTCCATTTATTCGTACAAAATTCCCTTCGATGCAAGATATTTAACCAATAGATAATACACATTTTGTCACAAAAAAATCAATTGTGTATCTCCGTCAAACTTGACAATTTTAGGGTACTCGATGTTCGCAACAAATTTCCTAAAGCGCTGAAAATTAACTGCAAGCAAAATAAATAAAAGAAAAATGTGATTTTTATTAATGAATCATTGTGAGTATAATTTTGTTGTTCTCTTGATTCTTTTCTCCTAAACTTCTCCAAGATTTGAGGGCCTTCAATAGCGTACTTCTCGAATTGTTGGATGATGTAGACCTCCTTGAGATATGGTTGATCTCTAAAAACATCGGGAAGCGCTTCGTCGTTTCAAATCGATCTCCAGGAAGAATTTCGTTGACCGCTCCTTCGAAGAGCTATGTAGTTGGTGTTGTACCTTTCTCCAATAGCAGAATGCTTATTAAAGAGTTTTCTTAATGCCCTTAGAATGTCATGTACATCCCCTATTTATAGTTGTAAGGGGTGGACAAGGTTGCATATGATTGGTAAAGGATGACATTTTGATATTTGGTGGATTGTGATTGGTTCTTGCAATTGTTTGGGACTACCACCTCATTTGGACACGTGGCGCCACCTTATTGGTCTTGGGTGCCTAGTCACTATGATATGTGGTATGAGTTTGGGCTTCAACGTGAAATGGACCTTGGATTTGAATTTAATAAAATGACTTTATTTATTTGTAAATCCCAAATTAATCATTCAGCCCAAATGAGCATGAATTTAATTCAAATTTTGTATGAATTT
>NW_006238979.1:469202-544180 GCF_000226075.1 Solanum tuberosum | reverse complement strand
GACTACCACCTCATTTGGACACGTGGCGCCACCTTATTGGTCTTGGGTGCCTAGTCACTATGATATGTGGTATGAGTTTGGGCTTCAACGTGAAATGGACCTTGGATTTGAATTTAATAAAATGACTTTATTTATTTGTAAATCCCAAATTAATCATTCAGCCCAAATGAACATGGATTTAATTCAAATTTTGTATGTATGAATTTAATCCAATAAAATTTATGTGTCTACAAATTCCCCTTATTTTGAGACTTGTCGACGTACGGGCTTGCCGAAGTTTGCCAATGAGACTTGAAGTACTCATGAATGTGTTTCATTTTTTTGAGACTTATCGACATATAGGCTTGCCGAAGTTTGGCGACAAGACTTGAAGTATTCATGAATATGTTTTCATTTTTTTGAGACTTGTTGATGTGTAGGCTTACCGAATTTGACGACGAAAGTTGAAGTCTTCATGAATGTGTATTCATTTTTCGAGACTTGTCGACGTATAGGCTTGCCAAATTTGACGACGAGATTTGAAGTCTTCATGAATGCATTGTTGAGACTTCAAGAGTATCTGTTTCTTGTCATCGTATTCTAACTAGGCCACTCCAAATGATTTGTTTGTAGTGATCTCAATTTTATTTTTTTAAAACATTCTTGCTCGACAACCACGTGGCCCCTCTATATTGATTTCAAATAGATGGGTCTAGTGAGTGGTAACATTTTTTTCCATGTGATCTTCATTGCAAGGTGTCAGAAAATCAAGAAGATTGATTGGAATTTTAAATCAAACAAAAAGAATATTAACTTTCCTTTGGTATCCAAGTCAATTAAGATATTCTTCTTTCCTTAACTCTTTGATTCATCCTTCCATATTGGTGTGGCTTCAAAATGGATAGTGAATATCTCAACCCAAATCAGATTTTCTTCTTCCAAATTCACTTTATTATGCCTTGTGAAAGGATTAGAAATCTTTCACAAGATTCTCTATATAATCTTCTCCAATGCACAAATAATTTCATCACACAAAATTTTAGGCGGTGCAAACAATAAGTTATCCGAGTGTATTTAACTGTTTAGCTGCGGCGTTGCTTGTTTTTTTTCATCAAATCGAGAGACGTAGCCTCCATCATATCTCAAAATCTTCAAGAAAAAACACTCTTTCTACTTTCTCAGGTAACTTTGAATCTTGTTTAGCAGTAACACGTTTTGATGGTTCAGTTTTGTGCGTCTATAGTGTAAAATTCATATCTAATTGTAGAAAACCGAAATCACAAGCCGTTTAATTTTTACAAAATTAGAAACACGGGGATATAACATAAAAAATATCACAGCCAAACTTCTATTCCATTGCTACATTTTTAATCTTTAATGTTGAACCTGTTTTTGATTGTCAGATTTGGGCGTCCGTACTGTAAAATTCATATCTCATTGTAGAAAGATCAAAATCGCAAGCCGTTTGATTTTTCCAAAACTAGAAACATGGAACTACGACATGTAAAATATTTGTAGCCAAATTCCTCTTCAATTGCTACAGTTTTGATTTTCAATATTGAACTCGTGTTTTGATGGTCAGATCTTTTTGTCTTTTGATTTCTCCAATTGGCTTTTCGCCGAATTAACACTTTTTTTTTCAGAGCCACATTGTGCAATCTGGATTTCCAGCAGCGACAATGGAATTTAGTGACCGAGAGGCGCCATACCCTTGCTTTGAGATCGTGCAGAACAAACAACATTCGCGCGGAAAGTTCTCACCTTGAAAGTTCATCCTCCGGTGATTGGCGCCTTCCCACTTGTTAGAAAGTTGTTGGATAATTCCCTTCATCTCCCAGAGTGGTCGTTAATATAAATGAAGGACATCATGGACAATTTTTCTGGCAAAGTCACAACTGAAAAGGTTCTCCTCTTGATTATTGAATTCGTATTTTGATGGTTAGATCTTTTTGTCTCTTGATTTCTCCAATTGTGTTTTCGCCGAAGTAACACTTTTTTTTTCAGAGCCACATTGTGCAATCTTGATTTCCAGCAGCGACAATGGACAATTTTTCTAGCAAAGTCAGAATTGAAAAAGTTTTCCTCTTGAAGTCTTCCACTCATCAAAATGTTGTTGCCGCCATCCCTCTTCGTCGTGATGAGAATATTAGCAGTTGGAGTGTTCCTCCTCTCAGATTTGGTGAGGTTGGCTATACGTCTAGCTATTGGGAGTGGTAGAGGATGTGCTCGCCCATTGCAAGGAGACTTTGGACAACATCAAGACTTATGATACTATCTTTGCTTCAATGTTCACATATGACCATAACGAAAATGTTCTCCAGGCCTTTTGCGAGAATTGGCGTCCATGCACCAATACGGCCTCTCCCTTCATTAAAGAGGTATCTATTTCTTTATGGGATTTGAGAACCATTGGAGGCCTTTCTGTTCATGGTTCCTTTTATGATGAAGTTATACCCTCGGCTAAGGAGTTTAACATATATAGATGATCAAGGGAAGTATTTTCTCCCAAGAAGTTGCTCCTACTTGTTTTTGACGTTCTACCGACTTACCAAAGCTCCATCGACTGAGTTTCGTTTTGAGAATGGACATAGTTCTGGTTTAGGGGACCGAGAAAGTATGTTGAGCCTTCACCAAGGACGTCTAAAAGTTGTACAAAACCAAGGATGAATCATGATTCTTTTGGAAATATTGATATGAGCTTTTTACCACGAACCGAAGAAGATAATACTCCTTTTGTCGAGCTTGGCATAGAAGAATCACTTAGAGATGAGACTTATCTGGCGGCTTTTCTTGCATGATGGCTTTGAAAGTTTGTTCTTCCTAACAAGAAAGATGATTGTATTCGTGCTAGTGTCTTCAAAGTTGCAAGCTTGATGGCTCATGGGGAAATATTTTTTTTGGCAGTTCCAGTCCTTGCAAGCATCTATCGTGGCCTCAAGGATATATCCACTTCTTCAAACTTGGGTGCTTTTGATATACTACTTCCCATTCATTATGTACATGGATGGATAGGTGAGTATTTTGAGACCTACTATCGTGTTACCCGCCCCCAATGAGGTGTGCGAATGTGGAAAATTTCTGCTGAAAAGATGGCAAAACATTTTGACCTTGTTGACGCTCGCAAGTTATTTCAACAAGTAAATGTGCATAACCTCCACAATCTGGCCATGCTATAAAGAAAAGAGCAGCATATTGATGATAGTGGAAAATGGTCCACTTCATGGAGCGATTTTCTTATAGGCCTTCGTTCAAGTTTTGTCACTTTGAGGTTGGATGATGAACTGATTGTGGAGCCTTATAGCCCTCACCGATTTAGTCGACAATTTGGGTTTTGTCAAGATGTTCCTGGTGCACTGATAGAGCAGCATTATAATGGTTCACTGCTAGCTTTGGTGCAACTATGGGATTCATGTGTTCGCCTTGGAAGCTCTTTGAAGATCATCATACCAATGTGTCCATCCAATAAGGGGTCTTTAATTACTCATGAGTATTCAAACTGGTGATCGTCCCATCGAGATATTTTGCTGAGACGAAGTACCCACATAATTTTGAGAGGTCCGAAAAAGGATGATGCCTCTTTACCAACCAAAGGAGAACAACTACAAGAAAAGCTTCCTCACTCTTTAAAGTCCAAGGTGACACCAAATATCCCTCCGCAATCTGTCAAAGTTGTTTCCAAGTCTAAAAATTCGAAGGTGAAGGCTACACATGTGGATAATAGAGTTAAGAGTCCTTTACAGACTCCCAAGGTAGCCAACATCACTGATAACGAGGTGATCGACATAACTCTCAAGAGGAAGAAACCTTCCAGCTCATTGGACAAAAGTGTTGAAAAGTCACTTGGCATTGCACCATCTTGTACAAACACGTCCAAAACGTCTATTTCACTCTATGAGATTGGCATCAGTACTAGTGCATCCTCTAGCTCCAACAAGAGCAATGTTAGCCAAGAGCTACATTGGAAGCGTTTGAAGAAAAAGCCTAAGTACTTTAAGAATCAACAATGTGAGTTTGCTGAATTGGATTCCATTAGTATTGAAACTGCGATCTTTTAAGATGGTGCTGCGGGTTCTACAATGCCCTTGATAGAATTGGCATATCAGGTAAAAGTCACCTCTTGAATATTTCTCTAAACTTGCCTTGTATTCCTCATTGGATATTAATTCTATTTTTTTAATTACCTAGTTGGGTCTTGGGGACATCCCTAGCGATGTAGATGGCTTTCGAGGAGTAGGTGCCCCTAATACAGGTTAATTCAACAAGTATCTTTTGATGCTTTCAAAAGCATTTCGATATGATTGGTCCAGTGGAAATGAGCATCCTTCTTCATTAAATGATTAAAGGGTTGACATCGTCCAGCCAGGTTAGAGATGAATCTCTGAATGAATGCCAAATTTCCTTGTAGACTGCGGAGGTCTCTCAAGCTCTTTGGCTCATGCATTTTTTGGATGACATTATTCTTTGCGGGATTAACTTCAATTCCACGGTGACACACAATAAATCCAAGAAACTTTCCTGAGGTAACCCCAAATGCACATTTGAGTTGATTCATCTTCAAGTCAAATTTCTTTAACCTCTCAAAAACAATTCGAAGGTTTTCAAGATGGTGTTCCCTTTGTTTCGTCTTTACCACCAAGTCATCGACGTAACATTCCACCCTCTTATGAAGCATGTCATCAAATATGTTTTGCATTGCATGTTGGTAGGTGGCACTAGCATTCTTTAGACCAAAGGGCATCACTTTGTAACAATAAATCCCTTTTTGAGTTCAGAAGGCAGTGTATTCTTCATCTTTTGGAGACATTCTGATTTGATTATATCTAGAAGACCCATCCATAAATGACATAGTTTCATGCCCAATTGTAGCATCAACCATGAGCTCAATGATTGGCAGAGGGAAGTCATCTTTTGGACATGCCTTGTTCAAATCTTGAAAATCAACGCAGACATGTATTTGACCATTTTTCTTTTTAACCGGTACAATATTTGAGATCCACAATGGGTACTTCACTTTTCGGATAAATCCAGCTTCGATGAGCTTGTTGACCTCCACTTCAATTTGTGTTACCAACTTAGGGCAAAACACTCGTTGTGACTGCTTTGTAGGACGTGTTCCATTTTTTATCCCCAAATAATGAATAGCTATCCTGGGACTAAGGCCCGTCATTTCTCTGTACGACCAAGCAAAAATGTCTTTGTACTCAACCAATAACTTGAAGTATTTCCTCTCTTCTTGTGGTGTAAAAAGTGCACTAATAAAGGTTTGGCGTGGATCTTTTAGAGTGCCAAGATTTAGTTCCTTGAGGTCGTCTATGGTTGATTGTACGCCATCCTTTAGTTTAGGGGGAGCCTCTTGGACATCAACATTTATATCATCAATGTGTGGACCTTCTGTTATGTGATAGGATGATTGTATCAAGTTTGAATCTTCCCTCCGACTTGCTACGAAGACTTTGATGGCTTCTCCTTGCTCATTTTTTGTTTTTCATGAAACTAGTTGGTGAAAAGAACAATGTTTCTTTTTACCTTCAACGAACCATCTGTGGTAATTGATAATACAGTCTTTCCCTTCATACTTGATGGGAAGACACTACAAATCTCTTTGTTATTGGTCACATCACAAAAATCTTGATTTTCTTACTCCAACAATGTCTTTCCCGATAATGATTTCCTTTTTGCTCCCAAGCGATGAAATACAGAGGTCTTTGAGGTGGTGGCATCTCCCTCCACTTGTTCGGAAAATTCCTCTTCGTCTTTGTGGCCCAATCTTTCAAATGCAAAAACACGGGGTGTCAATCTCCCAATGCGTTCAAACACCGAAGTCCATCGTGGTGTTTTACCCTCCTTAGACTCCTTTGTTTTTTCTACAGAGGTATGGTGGGATGAAGTTATTTCCTTTTCCTTCTTAGATGAAATCCAAAAAGTCTACGGCAAGCTGAATCCTAACTCTAACCTAGGAGTGGCGACATAATATCCTTGCTTTCTCAACCGCATTTGAGACTTTGTAAGCCCATGTATCTTTTCACCAGTGACTTCATCCCTGAGTTCTCCTAACTTTGCTGGATTTGAGAAGTTGTAACCTGGTTTTTCAAATAATGTGAAGACCTTTTTATCAAAGTTCCCTTTTATCTTACCAACTTGGGTAGGATATACGGGACTTGGGCCACTGGGACAATCATTTTCTCCTTCAAATATTGGAATGTTGTGTGACTCAATTCTTTCCTCGGTGGGTGAACATGTTGGGTACATTTCTCTAGCAGTGGTTTTCCGCTTTTTCGACCTTCACGTGGAATGTAGTGAAAAATTGGTTTCTCATTATCAATATTGTTCTGCATGTCTCCTTTAGATGGTGAAAGCTTAATGGAAACCTCTTATATTCTCTTCTTATACATCTTGATAGCGGCCCATTGAACTTTACTATCTACGAGATCAATTGAGTCAGCTTGTGCAGGTTCATCTATATTTGATCTTCTAGAATCTAAATAGAATTTTGCATCTGCAAAATATGACTCTGTCTCAGTGAAAGGATTGATTTTTACATCGATTTTTACTAACTCTCCATCTTCATATACTTCATGCATTGATGCAAAGTAAATGGCACCACTCCATTTTCATGAACCCAAGGAAGTCCGAGCAACAAGTTGTATGATTTTTTAGCATCTATAACATGAATCAAAGTGTTTGATTTCACGTCGCCAATGGACAATCCTACACGAATCTTCCCTATGGATCATTTTCCTCCTTGATTGAAACCTTGGATCGTTAGGTTACTTTTGGACAATTCATCAATATAGATCCCATATCCTAACACTCTCTCGAGCTGAGTGTTAGGATATGGGACTAGGGCTCACCCTCTCGAGCTGAACCTCATGTTGACCCACTCCTTATGCCATCAGTCTAGCGGTCTTAGTTTCGTGACCTCTCTCTCTCGAGCAAGCCGAAAACACATGAGTGGTTTTGTATTTGCAACTACAAACCCATTAAATTAAACCGCAATCACTAGGTGAAATCACCATTAAAATACATCTAACCTATTAGCAACCGCAATCACTAGGTGAAATCACCATTAAAATACATATAACCTATCAACAAACAAGACCCAACAATAATATCAACACATATTTGCAAAATCACACCCCAAGAATGGGGGTTTTAGCTAGACATGAACAAGACATAGAAATTTAAACCAAAATTAGTTTGCATTCAAATGGGTATGAAGATTTAAGTCTTGTTACAGGCCAAGAATGAAGAATCCAAGAGACCCAACTCCAAATCTAGAAGATGAAACCCTCTCAAACTTAGAGCAAAAATATCAAAAAGTACTATTCTATCGGGAAATTATAATAATTGTCCGACTCCTTAAAATAAAATTCTAACTAGTATTTATAGTTATTACAGATTTGTGTTGCAGCGAATCATTCGGAGTCATTATTCGGAATCGTCGATCAACTCGGCGAGTCACCCTTTGGTGTAGTTCGTCACCGTCTTGCACCAACCTTCAACATCGTCGTGCTCTGTGTCATTGGGTGACATAGTACTGATTCGCGGAACTATTCGGTGATATGCCGACTGCTCCCTTTATCCGTCGACTTGATCCTTTCCTTCAGGGCTCAGCATACTGGAACAAAAGGCGAAGTAAAAATCCTTCGGCGACTCGCCAAGTGGACTCGGCTATCCTCATGCCTTCGTTTCTTCGTTCTTTTTAGCCTTTTCGTTCCTTTTTGCGACGTAGTATCCATGATTTCCTTCAAACTTCAAATACCTGAAACTTAAGGGTTTTCATCAGATATTGAGGTAAAATAAGCATTTGAGGACACAATTTATATTAAAATATAGCCCTAAATTGGACTCATCACCACTCAGTGCACCCCAAGCAAGTGTCTGTAGGTAGGGGCCTGGGGCGTTGCGCCACTCAGTGCGACCCAACCCACTTGCTGTAGTTTAGGGGCTGGCGCCCCACGCCACTCAGTGCGTCAGGGTCGCCAAGTCCCCTACCCTTCTGTCTTTCTTCCCGTTTGAGTTCCCTCAAATCGTACCCATGTTTTATATTTGATATCCATACTCTAAACTACATCTAAACATAGAGAGATCATTCATAACATAAATCATAACCCTTGAATCCATAATTCAAATTCAAGGTAGAGTTAAAAGTCAAGACTTGAGAGTTCATTGGAGTCATTTTGAGAAGTCTTTTACAAACTTTTAAAACTTGAGTACTTGAGTTTGAGGAAGAGTAGAGTTGAGTTCATTTTCTTTAAAATGATATATGGGAACTAAGTATTCCCAAGAGTAAATGTTTTTACATTTAAGATGAGAGGAAACACCAATTTCCAAAAGAGTTCATGGGGAGTTTTGAGTACTATCTCTTTTTAGAGAAACCTTTTGAGTAATAATCTCAAAGTTGAGGATGAGGAAATGTTTTTTAAAAAAACATATGAGCTAATTTATATTTTGGGAGTAGTATTGAGCACCGATATGGGAGAGTTCAAACAACTCACAGCCCCCATAAACCATATAGCCAACGTGGGTAGAAAGGGTCATAATTTTTAGATGATTCCTTATTGCTTTTAAGCATAGACTAGTGGATCCACTTAGTTAAGGAGTTCTATGCCCTGTCAAGGTATATGACAGTTCTGGAAGCGTGGATGAGACGTTGTATCATCACATAGCTCATAGTGATGGTTGTCGGTTAGAGAATCTCCCAAACAGAGTTATTTTGTATTTTTACATACAAACTGATTTATATTTTGTATTTTTGAATACATTGGGTTGTTATCTACTACTTTAAATGCTTTATGTAAACTGCATCTTTATTGTTGTTTTTATACTGCATTGAGTTAAGCATCCATGCGTTGAGGTTGAGTTTAGTAGATTCGAGGTAAGTATGTTTCCTTCTTTCCAAAGTTCAAGCTTTGATGTTATGTTCAGTTTTCCCCTTACATGCTCGTATAATCAATGTACTGATGTCATTTGGCCTGCATTGTTTCATGATGCAGATAAAGGTAACCATGATTATCAACCAGCACGTTGTTCATCCAGATGAGTTCCAGAGTTGTTTAGTGAGCCTCCTTACTTTCGGAGGATCCGTTATTTATCTTTAGTTATTTCAGTTTGTTAGGATTATCGAGGGTCTTGTCCCGACATCCCTCATAGTATTAGAGGCTTCATAGATAGATAGACAGTAGTTGATGAGTCTTTTCATTTTCAGTTATTTATGTTAAGACTTGAGTTGCCTCTTTTGGCCAGTTGGATGTTTCTTTAAACAATTATGAGTTTATCTTTTGAGACATTTATGATTTTATCTTTTGAGTTATCTATTATTGAGTCAGGCTAAGGTTTCACTTACGGCCAACAATGATTCTCTAGTGCTAGTCGCGTTCAGGGTGTAGGATCGAGGTGAGACAAAACAAAAAATTGTTATGTAGCTTAGACCCTAACAACAAGTCATCATCTCTGAAGGAAATTGTAGCACAACATGGGGTAACTTTTTCATCAGTTTGATGTTCTTGTGTTATTGCTGGATTATGCTCGCCTTTGCTTTCCTTTGTTTCGTCTATGCTGGAAACAACATATGTTGCACCAAATTGACTACCGCGAATTTTTTTTAGGATAGAATTCATCTAAAGTAATGGGCCTTCGAACCTTCTGCGATAAAGAACCATTGATCTTTTTGCTAGAACAAGGCTTGACGTTTTTTTATGGTTATAGTTGATTCACATCACTCCTTATTGCTCTTGTTTAGGAAGTCGTATCCTAAGAACTTTTTGATGTCTCCACTTCTTATGAGTAACTAGAGTCCAACCATCAGCTTCATTGTCGTCTATCTCTAGTGAACCTTCATGGTTTTCTTTGGAAAATCAACTTCAATAGGTGTCAAACTTCCGAATTGCAAAGAAATGGTGTTTGGCATATGAGCACTTCTTTTTATTTGGTGCTACACTAGCATGATTCGCCTCCGCTGTTTCATCCATGTCAATGATGATTTTTCCTTGACTTACTAACATCATGATTTTCTCCTTCAAGATAAAGCATTTACTTGTTGGGTGGTCAAGGACGCGATGGAACTTGCAGTATTTAGGATCACCAACCTTATTGATTTCTTCGGGCCTCTTTGATTCCACAATATCAATGAATTTCTTAGCAAGCAATTCATCAAGAATCATAGGTACGTCTAATTCTGGAAAAGGGTAGACCTTGGCCTCTAACTATTTCAAGGTTGGACGTCGCCTCTCCTCATTCACATATTGACTTGGGGCTTCCTCCTCTTTTAGTTTCTTCTTGGTGGTGACTTTTACAGAAGTTGCTTTCACCGCCATAGAATCCTTTGTCTAGATTTTTCAGGTCATACCTTTCTTGAACTCCTTGTTTTCTTTTCTTAGATCAGCAAAAGGAGATGCCTTACCCATGACTTATGATGCTCAACTCCATGTCATGTGCTTGTGTAGCAAGTTCCTCAAAAGTTCGCGGTTTGATTCCTTGTAGTATGTATAGAAGTCCCCAATGCATAATTTGAATGCACATTTCCACAGAAGATATTTCATAAAGACGATATTTGCAATCCATACTCAATGATCTCCAATGGTGGATGTAATCCACCACAGGCTCATCATTTCTTTGTTTAGTGGCGGTCAACTCTATCATGCTTACGGTGCGGCGAGTACTGTAGAAACGATTGAGGAATCCCTTCTCCAGTTGCTCCCAACTATCGATGGACTTATTTCATAGGTTGATATATCTACCAAATGCATTCCCTTTCAGCAAACGAACAAACTATTTTACCAAAAGGTCACCATGTGTTCCAGCATTGCTACAAGTTTCAACAAAGTGGGCGATATGTTGCACCGAGTTTCCCTTGCCATCAAATTGTTGTAGCTTTGGTGGTTGATAGTTTGTCGTCATGGATAGACAATCAATTTGTCTTGTATATGGCTTGGAGTAATACAAGGAACTTTGTGGTGTTCCGCCATATTGAGCTCTGATAGTGTTTGTTATCAGGTCTTGCAACTGTTGGACAGATAACGCTGCAACGGAAGCAAATTGTTTCTCATTTTGAAATTTTAACTTCGCTAGAGATTCCTCAATGTCCTTGTTTCGTTGATCAAAACCAGGTGGACAAGTGGGGACAAGACTTGACTCTCCAGATGCGAAGGCCTCCAATTTGTTCATAAGTTGAGCAATATTAAGATTTTTGTCATCAACGGATTTCTTCAAGGATTCAATGGTTTGCTACATCATTGTAAACTTCTCGTCCATGTCAATTGAGTCATCCATCAAAGCATTGACATTCATTGAAGTTGGAGAATCCATCGAATCATCAGATTCACCAAAGTTGGAGTCATTTTGAGAAAGTTCTCCTAAGAACATGGAAGCAAGATTGGCCCCAGGTGTTGCAGTTACGACCATCATATTAGAGTTGTTGTTTTTCATCGTCTCCAAAGAAGTGAAGTATTCAGATCCATCCAGCCCACTGTTCTTGAACTTACGCTGAGTAATCGGGCCAACATGATTGAGATCAGCAGATACGACATCAGTAGAGTCCTAGTATGAAAAATCACTACTCTTTCTGAAGGCCATTGCAGTAGTTGCCTTTGTAGTTTTTGATGTGCAAGAGAAAGAGATAAAGAGAAGAATAGGTCCCACTGAGCGTGACAAATTTGTTCGCAATAAATTTCCTCAAGCACTGAAAATTAACTGCAAGCAAAGTAAATAAAAGAAAAAAGTGATTTTTATTAATGAATCATTGTGAGTACAATTATGTTGTTCTGTTGATTCTTCTCTCTTAAACTTCTCTAAGATTCGAGGACCTTCAGTAGTGTACTTCTCTAATTATTTGATGATATAGACCTCCTTGAGATGTGGTTGATCTTCGGGAACGTCGGGAAGCACTTCATCGTTTCAAGTCGATCTCCGGGAAGAACTCTGTTGACCGTTCCTTCGAAGAGCTATATAGTTTGTGTTGTAACTTTCTCCAATTGCAGAATGCTTGTTGAAAAATTTTCTTAATGCCCATAGAATGTCATGTACATCAAATATTTATTGTTGTAGGGGGTGGACAAGGTTGCTTATGATTGGCCAAAGGATGTCATTTTGACATTTGGCAGATTATGAATTGTTCTTGCACTTTATTGGGACTACCACCTCCTTTGGACATGTGGCACCACCTTATTGGTCTTGGATGCCTAGTTACTGTGACACGTGGCATGAGTTTGAGCTTCAAGGTGAAATGGACCTTGGAATTGAATTTAATAAAATGACTTTATTTATTTGTAAATCCCAAATTAATCATTCAACCCAAATGAGCATGTAATTAATTCAAATTTTGTATGAATATAATCCAATAATATTTATGTGTCTACAAATTCCCCTTACTTCGACACTTATTGACGTATGGGCTTGCCAAAGTTTGGCGACGAGACTTAAAGTACTCATGAATGTGTTTTCATTTTTTTTAGACTTGTTGACGTATAGACTTGCCGAAGTTTGGCGACAAGACTTGAAGTATTCATGAATGTGTTTTCATTTTTTGACACTTGTCGACGTGTTGGCTTCCCAAATTTGATGACAAAAGTTGATGTATTCATTTTTTGAGACTTGTCGACGTATAGGCTTGTCAAATTTGACGACGAGAGTTGAAGTCTTCATGAATGCATTGTTTAGACTTCAAAAGTATTTGTTTTTTGTCGTTGCATTCTAACTAGGCCACTCCAAATGACTTGTTTGTAGTGATCTCAATTTTATTTTTTTAAAACATTCTTGCTCGACAACCACGTGGCCCCTCTATATTGATTTCAAATAGATGGGTCTAGTGAGTGGTAACATTTTTTTCCATGTGATCTTCATTGCAAGGCGTCAGAAAATCAAGAAGATTGATTGGAATTTTAAATCAAACAAAAAGATATTAACTTCCTTGGTATCCAAGTCAATTAAGATATTCTTCTTTCCTTAAACTCTTTGATTCATCCTTCCATATTGGTGTGGCTTCAAAATGGATAGTGAATATCTCAACCCAAATCAGATTTTCTTCTTCCAAATTCACTTTATTATGCCTTGTGAAAGGATTAGAAATCTTTCACAAGATTCTCTATATAATCTTCTCCAATGCACAAATAATTTCATCACACAAAATTTTAGGCGGTGCAAACAATAAGTTATCCGAGTGTATTTAACTGTTTAGCTGCGGCGTTGCTTGTTTTTTTTCATCAAATCGAGAGACGTAGCCTCCATCATATCTCAAAATCTTCAAGAAAAAACACTCTTTCTACTTTCTCAGGTAACTTTGAATCTTGTTTAGCAGTAACACGTTTTGATGGTTCAGTTTTGTGCGTCTATAGTGTAAAATTCATATCTAATTGTAGAAAACCGAAATCACAAGCCGTTTAATTTTTACAAAATTAGAAACACGGGGATATAACATAAAAAATATCACAGCCAAACTTCTATTCCATTGCTACATTTTTAATCTTTAATGTTGAACCTGTTTTTGATTGTCAGATTTGGGCGTCCGTACTGTAAAATTCATATCTCATTGTAGAAAGATCAAAATCGCAAGCCGTTTGATTTTTCCAAAACTAGAAACATGGAACTACGACATGTAAAATATTTGTAGCCAAATTCCTCTTCAATTGCTACAGTTTTGATCTTCAATGTTGAACCCGTTTTTGATTGATAGATTTGTGCGTCTGTAGTGTATAATTCATATCTCGTTGTAGAAAAATTGAAATCGCAAGTCGTTTGATTTTTCTAAAACTAGAAACATGGAACTACGACATATAAAATATTTGTAGCCAAATTCCTCTTCAATTGCTACAGTTTTGATTTTCAATATTGAACTCGTGTTTTGATGGTCAGATCTTTTTGTCTTTTGATTTCTCCAATTGGCTTTTCGCCGAATTAACACTTTTTTTTTCAGAGCCACATTGTGCAATCTGGATTTCCAGCAGCGACAATGGAATTTAGTGACCGAGAGGCGCCATACCCTTGCTTTGAGATCGTGCAGAACAAACAACATTCGCGCGGAAAGTTCTCACCTTGAAAGTTCATCCTCCGGTGATTGGCGCCTTCCCACTTGTTAGAAAGTTGTTGGATAATTCCCTTCATCTCCCAGAGTGGTCGTTAATATAAATGAAGGACATCATGGACAATTTTTCTGGCAAAGTCACAACTGAAAAGGTTCTCCTCTTGAAGTCTTCCACTCATCAAAATGTTGTTGCCGCCATCCCTCCTCGTCTTGATGAGAATCTTAGCAGCTGGCATGTTCCACCTCTTGGATTTGGTGAGGTTCTCTATACGTCTGGCTATTGGGAGTGGGTAGAGGATTTGCTCGCCCGTTGCAAGGAGACTTTGGACAAAATCAAGACTTATGATGTTATCTTTGCTTCAATGTTCACATATGACCATAACGAAAATGTTTTCCAGGCCTTTTACGAGAATCAGCGTCCATCCACCAATACGGTCTCTACCTTCATTGGAGAGTTATCTATTTCTTTATGCGATTTGAGAACCATTGGAGGCCTTCTTGTTCATGGTTCCTTTTATGATGAAGTTATACCCTCAGCTAAGGAGTTAACACATGTAGATGATCAAGGGAAGTCTTTTCTCCCAAGAAGCTGCTCCTACTTGTTTTCGGCGTTCTACCGACTTACCAAAGGTGCTATTGATGGAGTTTCCTTTCGAGAATGGACAAAGTTCTGGTTTAGGGAACTGATAAAAAATGTTGAGCCTTCACCAAGGACGTCTAAAAATCGTGCGATACCAAGGATGAATCATGATCCGTCTGGAAATATTGACATGGGCTTTTTACCACGAACCGAAAAAGAGAATGCTCCTTTTGTCGAGCTAGGCAAAGAAAATTCACTCAGAGATGAGGCTTATCTGGCGGCTTTTCTTGCATGTTGGCTTTGCAAGTTCGTTCTTCCTAACAAGAAAGCTGATTGTATTCGTGCTAGTGTCTTCAAAGTTGCAAGCTTGATGGCTCATGGGGAATTATTTTCTTTTGCGGTTCCGGTCCTTGAAA
The DNA here is from genome assembly GCF_000226075.1 of Solanum tuberosum. NCBI lineage: Eukaryota > Viridiplantae > Streptophyta > Magnoliopsida > Solanales > Solanaceae > Solanum > Solanum tuberosum. The sequence continues at coordinate 529,188 of NW_006238979.1, read as the reverse complement.
GCATCTATTGTGGTCTCAAGGATATATCCACTTCTTCAAACTTGGGTGCTTGCGATATACTTCTTCCCATTCATTATGTATATGGGTGGACATGTAAGTATTTTGAGACCTACTATCGTGTTACCCGCCACCAACGAGGTTTGCGAATGTGGTAGATTTCTGCTGAAAAGATGAAAAAACATTTTGACCTTGTTGACGTTCGCAAGTTATTTCAACAGGTGAATGTGCATAACCTCCACAATCTGGCCATGCTACAAGGAAAAGAGCTGCAAATTGATGATAGTGGAAAATTGTCCACTTCATGGTTCAATTTCCTTATTGGCCTCCGTTAAAGTTTTGTCACTTTGAGGCTGGATGATTAACTGATTGTGGAGCCTTATAGCCCTCATTGATTTAGTCGACAATTTGGGTATTGTCAAGATGTTCCTGGTGCACTCTAGAGCAGCATTATGATGGTTCACTGCTAGCTTTGGTGAAACTGTGGGATTCATGTGTCCATATTGGAAGCTCTTCGAAGATCATCATACCAATGCGTCCATCCAATAAGGGGTCTTTAATGACTCATGAGTATTCATACTGGTGGCCGTCCCATCGAGAGATTCTGCTGAAACGAAGTACCCACATAATTTGAGAGGTCAGAAAAAGGATTATGCTTCTTTACCAACCAAAGGAGAAAAACTTCAAGAAAAATTTCCTCACTCTTTAAAGTCCAAGGTGACACCAAATATCCCTCCGCAATCTGTCAAAGTTATTTCGAAGTCTAAAAATTTGAAGGGAAAGGCTACACATGTGGATAATGGAGTTAAGAATTCTTTACAGACTCCCAAGGAAGCTAACATCACTGATAACGAGGTGATCAACGTAACTCTCACGAGGAAGAAACCTTCCAGCCCATTGGACAAAAGTGTTGAAAAGTCACTTGGAATTGCACCATCTTGTAGCAACACGTCCAAAACATTTATTTCACTCCATGAGATTGTCATCAGCACTAGTGCAACCTCTAGCTCCAACGAGAGCAATGTTAGCCAAGAGCTATATTGGAAGCGTTTGCAGAAAAAGCCTAAGGACTTGAACAATCAACAATGTGAGTTCGCTGAATTGGATTCCATTAGTATTGATACTGCGATCTTTTAAGATGGTGCTACGGGTTCTACAATTCCCTTGACAGAATTGGCACATCAAGTAAAAGTCACCTCTTGAATATTTCTCTAAACTTTCTTTTTTTCTCATTGGATATTAATTCTATTTGTTTTAATTATCCAGTTGGGTGTTTCGGACATCCCTAGCGATGTAGATGTATTTGAAGATTGTATCACAAGCCCGAACTCCCTCAATGTTGCGAAGAGTTCTCACCTCCCACTTGTTGAAGTTAAGAGTCAAGCTGACAATGAGATTCAACTAACAAAGCTGATGGTCCCTTTTTCTGAAAAGGTTGAAACTTCTCAAAATATCTCAACTACTAATGTGGAGATTGGAGCAAATTGAATTGGATGTTTAGATGTCTCCAGGAATTTGGTCCGCCCTTTGCTAGGATTGCCTCGAATTTTGAACCAAAAAAGACTATTTTCAGCTTTAAATTATCTTACATTTCTAGAATGTGGCGTACCTTATGTGAGTGTATTACTCAATTCTCTGTTGAATCTTCGGAAAACCTCAAAGAGTTGAGTCAGGTGTTGCCTTGATTCTTAAAAGGCTTCGAGAAGTTAACATCATCAACCCTTCTCCTTTGGAGGTTCTACTTGAAGATTTTTTCAAGAAACATGGAGATTACGATGTTGCGAGGTTGTCCACTTCTCAAGAGATAACAAGGGATTCTCATCAAGAGTTGATTTCTAATGCACAACAATTTCTAGATACCGCAAATGAAGAGAGAATCAATATGGATAAATAGTTGGTAGAGCTTCAAAAAGTCCTTACACGAGATGAAAAAGAGCTAAAAGTGTGGACTTCAAAGAAGAAGAAAACCATCTCACTTATTGAGGATCATCAAAAGAGGCTGTCTCAAAATCAAGAGACTATCACTAACCGTGAAGATGAAATTCATGTCATCGAGAAAATCATTCTCTTGTTGGAAATAGAAATAAAAGAACTAGCTAAGCTAAAGGAGGATGTTGAGACAAGTCGTCACAAAATCCTTAGTCGTAAGCTTTTTCCTTAGTCTTTTATCCTGCATAAGGACATTCCCTTTCATTTCTTGTTCTATTGTTTTTTTTATTTGTCATTTTTTTTTTCTGGAACATTGTTCCGATGTAGTGACAATCCTTCTTGAATGAATAAAAGTGTTGTTTTTTTCTTCTCAAATGTTTTCTTTTAATTCTCTATTTCAAATGCTTGTCGTGTAAATTGTAACTTACTCTACATGTCAGACAACTTTCCCCAACATTTCAGCTTTGAGCTTTTATGTTTGAAATTCAGTAACTCGTAGTAGGAACATTCAAATAACGAGTGTGTCATTTCATTGGAAAGATAACTCATACTAATACAATATATGTGAAACTCGTGACCGAAAGATTTCTGGGTTAGTACGACTATTATTCCAAAGTTTGCTTGAATGCTGCTTTGATCGACTTTTCCGTTTTGAGCACCTGTGGTAGAAAACCAATAACTCAATGTGGGAGCATCGAAATAACATGATTCTTCTTTCATTTGAAGCATAACTCATAGAAATACAGCATATGAAAAAATCAGGGCCAAAAGATCTCGAGATTAGTACAGATATATTTTTAAAGTTAGCTCAAATTTTGCCTCGCTCAACTCTTCAGCTTTGAGCAACTTATGAAAAAAATCAATAACTCAGAGTAGGAGCCTCAAAATGATGTTATTCTTGTTCCGTTGGAAGCATAACTCATAGACGTAAAACATATGTAAAACTCACGGCCAAATGATTTCCAGATTAGTACAAATGTATTTTTAAAGTTAGCTCAAATTCTATGTCGCTCAACTTGTTGAAGGTGGTGCCTCAAAACCTGGAGATTATTTCCACTTTCTGCTGTATCAATGTACAACTTAAAAGTAGGATTAAGTTCAGATAAATTAGGCTGCAGTATTTGGCAGAATCTGATTAGTTAGTTGCTATATTTTAGGCTTTAGTTATTGGAGATAATGTTAGCTTATTTCACTCCTTTTGTTTAGCTTTTTAAGTTATGAATTCATGTATTTATATTGCAGACATTATTTCAATAAAATGAAACTTAACCTTGTTTCTTCTCTTTTCTCTCTTAGTAAACATCTGCTATTCTCCTGTTAAACCCTTCATTGAACACTATCAGAGCATTGCCATCTTGAGGGATCTATGAGAAGAGAGTGAACCATATAAACCCTTCGTTGAACTACTATCCTAAATAGTTTATAGAAAATGAATTCTGAAACAAGCTTTTTAACTCCACCAGTCTTCAATGGTGAGAATTATCAAGCTTGGGCAATTAGAATAACGGTTCATCTTGAAGCGCTAGATCTCTGGGAAGCAGTAGAAGAGGATTATGAAGTAACTCCTCTCGGTGATAGTCCAACAGTGAATCAGATGAAACATCACAAGGAGAATAAGACAAGGAAAGCCAAAGCTAAAACAACTTGCCTTTTCTCTGCAGTATCCCCTTCAATTCTTACCAGAATTATGCAAATGAAGTCTGCTGCAGAAATTTGGGAGTATCTCGTCTCAAAATACCAAGGAAATGAAAGAGTGCAGAATATGTAAGTGATGAATCTGATTCGAGAATTTGAAATGAAGAGAATGAAAGAATCAAAAACTATAAAAGACTATGCAGACCAATTACTCGACTTGGCCAACAAGGTGAGATTGTTCGATAAGGATTTCGCTGATGAAAGAATTGTTCAAAAGATTCTTGTTACACTTCCTGAGAAATATGAAGCCACAATTTCTTCTTTAGAGAATTCTAAAGATCAGTCAAGCGTTACCTTGGCAAAACTTGTTAAAGCTTTGCAGGCATTAGAGCAAAGAGATTAATGAGGAAAGAAGGTTCTGTTGAAGGTGCTTTTCAAGCTAATTCACTGAACAGCGAGTCAAACAGAGGAAGGAAAAAAGAAAAAGAAGTTGAGGCCAAGCATTAATTTCAACAATCAGGGAGGAAGTCAGCCTCCCTGCCCTCATTGCAAAAAGACAAATCACTCTCAACAGAAGTGTTGGTGGAGACCAAATGTCAAGTGCAACAAATGTGGTCAATTAGGCCATGTGGAGAGGGTATGCAAGTCACAACCACAAGAAGAAGAAGCTAAGGCTGCAGTAAATCAATATCAAGAAGAGCAATTGTTTGTAGCAACTTGTTTTGCTAGCAAAAACGCTTCTGAAAGTTTGTTAATTGATAGTGGATGCACAAATCATATGACCAGTGACCAAGAACTCTTTAAAGATCTAGATAGATCTTTTATTTCCAAAGTGAAAATTGGAAATGGAGAATGTCTCGATGCGAGAGGCAGAGGAACTGTTGCAATTGAAAGCCTTATAGGTTTGAAACTTATAATTGATGTTCTTTTTGTTCCTGATCTTGATCAAAACCTCTTAAGTGTTGGACAACTACTTGAAAATGGTTTGAAAGTGTTGTTTGAAAAAAAAGCATGTGTCATCAATGATTCTGATAATAAAGAGATGTTCAAGGTCAAGATGAGAGGAAAAAGTTTTGCCTTGAACTTGTTGGACGAGGAGCAAGCAACAGTTATCAAGTTGGATACTAACTCAGAACTATGGCACAAAAGACTCGGACATTTTCATCATGATGCTATACTCTTCATGAAAGAAAATCAACTAACAGAAGGTCTTCCAAGCCTTGAGAAGAACCTGCCTACTTGTGAAGCTTGTCAGTATGAAAAGCAAACAAGGTTGCCTTTTCAGAATTCATCACGGAGGGCAAAACAGAAGCTGCAACTTATTCACACTGATGTAGGCGGACCTCAAAAAACACCATATTTAAAGGGTAGTAAGTACTATATTGCCTTTATTGATGATTGTACCAGATATTGTTGGATTTATTTTTTGAATTATAAATCTGAGTCGCTGATGTATTATGGAAATACAAGGCTTTTGTGGAAAATCAGAGTGGTTGCAGAATTCAGGTGATAAGAACCGATAATGGAACCGAGTATACTTCAGAAAATTCAACAAGTTTTGTAATGAAGCGGGAATTAAGCATCAGCTAACAACACTTTATACTCCCCAACAAAATGGAATATTGGAAAGAAAAAATAGGACGCTAATGGAGATAACAAGGTGTTTGCTCCATGAGAAAGGACTACCAAAGAAATTTTGGGCTGAAGCTGCAAATACAGCAGTATTTCTGCTAAACAGATTGCCAACTAAGGCCTTGCAAAAGAAGACACCATTTGAGGCTTGGTTTGGTTACAAACCTTTGCTAACGAATCTGAAAATATTTGGTTGTCTTTGTTTTACTTATGTACCTCAGGTGAAAAGACATAAGTTGGATAAGAAGGCTGAACCTGAAATTTTCGTAGGATACAACAGTCTCTCAAAAGCTTATAGGATCTATCAACCTCAAAATGACAAAATTATTGTTAGCAGGGATATCAAGTTCATGGAAAATGACACCTGGAGCTGGCAAGATGATGAGAAGCAAAAAAATCTAGAATCTCTAGATGAAAATGTTGATGATGTACCTGTTAGAGGCACAAGAGCACTTTCTGATATATATTAAAGGTGTAATGTTGCAATTTTAGAACCAGGAGGATTTATGGAGGCTGCTAAAGATGAAAAATAGAGATATGCAATGCAGGAGGAGCTCAAAATGATAGAAAAGAACAACACATGGGATCTGGTTGACAGACCATCACACAAGAAGGCTATTGGAGTCAAGTGGGTTTATAGGACCAAGCTCAATCCTGATGGTTCCATAAACAAGTACAAGGCCAGGCTGGTTGCAAAAGGGTACGCACAAATGTTTGGAGTAGATTTTTCAAAAACTTTTGCTCCTGTCGCCCGTTTGGATACGATAAGAATGTTGTTAGCTTTAGCAGCTCAACTGGGATGGAAGATACACCAGCTTGATGTGAAATCAGCTTTCCTAAATGGCTACCTTGAAGAAGAAATCTTTGTCGAACAACCTGAAGGTTTTTCTATCAAAGGCAAAGAAGACAAAGTGTACCTTCTAAAGAAGGCATTGTATGGCTTAAAACAAGCTCCTAGAGCTTGGTATAACAGAATTGATGCTCATCTTTTGATCTTAGGTTTTACAAAAAGTCTTAGCGAGTCTACACTCTATATTAGAAAAGAAGATTCTGATTTAACCATTGTTTCTTTGTATGTAGATGACTTGCTAGTTACATGTAGCAATTTGAACTTGATTAATTTGTTCAAGACTGAAATGATGGAAGTTTTTGAGATGACAGACCTTCGTGAAATGTTCTACTTTCTTGGCATGGAAATTCAGCAAAAAGGACATGAGGTCTTCATATGCCAACAGAAATAGCTAAAGAAATTCTCAAAAAGTTCAAAATGGAAGAATGCAAGTCTACAACAACTCCTATGAATCAAAAGGAGAAGTTTTTCAAAGATGATGGAGCTGAAAAGGTTGATGAAAGACTTTATAGAGCCTGATAGGTTGCCTAATGTACTTGACTGCAACAAGACCATATATTCTTTATGTTGTGAGTTTACTTTCAAGATATATGCATTGTGCTAGCGAAATTCATTTTCAAGCAGCTAAACGTGTGATTGGATATGTTAAAGGTACTGCGAATTTTGGCATAATGTTTAAAAAAGCATCAGACTTTCAGTTTCTTGGATTTTCTTATAGTGATTGGGCTGGTAGCTCAGATGATATGAGAAGCACCTCAGGTTACTGTTTTAGTTTTGGTTCTGGAATGTACTCTTGGTGTTTAAAGAAGCAAGATATTGTGGCTCAATCTACAGTTGAAGCAGAGTACATTGCAGTTGCATCAGCTGTGAATCAAGAGCAATGAAATCTTTGTTGATAATCAAGCTGCAATTTCAATTGCAAATAATCATGTTTCACATGGAAAGACAAAACATTTCAAGATCAAGCTTTATTTCTTGAGGGAGGGGCAAAAGAATGGAGACATAGACTTGGTGCACTACAAAACTGATTTTCAGACTGCTGATATTTTAACTAAGGCCCTACCTAGAGCAAGATTTGAATTTCTCAGAAAAAGGCTTGGGATTGCTGCTCTTGAGTCAAGGAGGAGTGTTGAAAGTGGTGCCTCAAAACCTGGAGATTAGTTCCACTTTCTGATGTATCAATATACAACTTAAAAGTAGGATTAAGTTCAGATAAATTAGGCTACAGTATTTGGCAGAATCTGATTAGTTAGTTGTTATATTTTAGGCTTTAGTTATTGGAGATAATGTTAGCTTATTTCACTCCTTTACTTTAGCTTTTTAAGTTATGAATTCATGTATTTATATTGCAGTCATTATTTCAATAAAATGAAACTTAACCTTGTTTCTTCTCTTTTCTTTCTTAGTAAACATCTGTTATTCTCCTATTAAAAACCTACACAACTCTTCAACTTTGAGCAACTTTGGGAGAAAATCAATAACTCGGCGTAGGAGTCTTGAAATGATGCGATTCTTGTTCCATTGGAAGCATAACTCATAGACTTACAACATATGTAAAATCACAGCCAAAGGCTTTCCAGATTAGTACATATGTATTTTTAAAGTTAGCTTAAATTCTGCCACGCTCAACTCTTCAGCTTTGAGCAACGTTGGGAGAAAATCAATAACTCGTTGTAGGAGTGATGAAACTATGAGATTCTTATCTCATTGTGACGAGCGCATCAAGAACAACACTATCTATAGAAGTTACAACAAAATTCACTCCAATTCGGTGAAAATAAATTTTTCAAGTTGACTAATCGCCTAGAATGTCAATTCCTCAACTTTGTGCGCTCTTGACAACAACAAAAAAAAACTTGTCTCTTGAACTTGGAGTGTTCACATCATGATCTTTGTGGGTACACCATTTCAACATAGAGCTTTGATCCGAAGGGTATCCCAATGATGTTGTAGGTAAAGATGCCCCTAATTTTTAGTAACTTACTAAAGCATAAGTGAATTACACAAAATTATCCCCACCGCAAGCAAAAACTTAAGTTGAATCACAAGTCGCTTGATCCAATACCAATGAATTCATCAGCCCGAAGTTGACTTCCAAATCTAGCATGTTTGATATGCAACTTTGAACGATCATAGTTGAAGATCCATAACTTGATGTAGGAGTTTATGTATTACGAGCTTCTTCTTTTGTTGCGGAGAGGGCTTCAAGAACTTCAATGTGTGTAAAAATGATGATCAAAATCTTTATGGATTTTCACAAATATGCCTTTGAATTCTGCTCAAATTGATTCCAAAATCTGATGGTCTATTTCACAACTTTGAGTGGCCATGGTAGAACATTCATAACTTGACATAGGAGCCTCTAAATCACGAGCCGTTTTTTTCATTGCAAAGTGGACTCCAAGAACTGCAATATGTGTAGTAATCATGATCAAATTATTTATGAATTTTCACAAAGAGGCCTTTGAAGTCTGCTCAGATCAACTCCAAAATATGATGATTTTTTTTTCCAACTTTGAGCGGCCGTGGTAGAAAATTCATAACTTAGCGTAGAAGCCTCTTAATCACGAGTAGATTTTTCCGTTGCTAAATAGACTCTGAGAACTACAATATATGTAAAATTCATGGTCAAACCCTTAACGGATTTTTACAAATATGCCTTTGAAGTTAGCTACGATGCCTTGCTTAACTCTTCTCCTCTGCTCATATGTGACGCATTTGAACTCACGTACTAGCTATATAATTTTAAAGAGATAGTTTGATGATCACACAATGCCACCAAACCCCCTCTTTTTTTTACTCATGTGACTGAGCTTAGAGTGATTACTCCAAGCGCCTACGTACCTCAGTGAAAAGGATCAAGTCATATCGTAGTTCAAGATAATGAGTTTTTTTGGGCCATACACAGTTTATACTCTTACGGGTCAGGAGTAACATGCAGTTTATGCTCATACCTTAAGGAGCGTAGGCAACCTTCATGGAAAGTATTGCTTCAGAAACTTGGCGTTGATTGGACCAACTCTTACACCCTCTTGGTCTACAATTTTATAAGCGCCACTTGAATATGCTTCCTTCACAACATACGGCCCATCCCATTTTGATGTAAACTTGCCATCGATGTGTTTGTTGAGGATTATAGGTCTCCTGACTGCTCATACCAAGTCTTCCACTTCAAATAATCGAGGTTGCACCTTCTTGTTAAATGATCTCGCAAGTCGAGCTTGATAACACTCCAACCTTTGTTGTGCTTCCAATCTCTTCTCATCCAATGCTTCCAACTCTGCTAGATGAAGTTGAGCGTTACTTTCAGTTGTAAGTCCCTCTTGGATTGCTATTCGCAATGATGGAATTTGCTTCTCTAACGGAAGGACTGCTTCTACGCCATACACCATGAGTTTATTGTTGAAGGGTGTTCCATCATCAGTAACTATACATCTTGGTATGCCATACCTAAAAATTATGTTTGATTTGATAAAATTAACAACATTTTCCTTCTTCACCTCTTTTAATAGCACAGCTTCAGCCCATCTAGAGAAATAGTCAGTGGCAGCCAAGATATACATTTTTCCTTTGGAAGAGGTCCAACAACATCAAGTCCTCATGCATTGAAAGGCCATGAGGCTACAGTTGGATGCAGAGCCTCTGGAGATTGATGGATGTAATTAACATGGAATTGACACGCTTGACACTTTTTGGCATGCACTAAGCAGTCCATCACCATTGTTGGCCAATAGTAGCCCATCCTCTTGATGCGAAAATGAAGTTTAGGCCCTGATTGGTGTGCTCCACATGTGCCAGAATGTGCCTCCTCCATTATTTGTCGAGCTTCTTCTTTGTCAAGACACCGCAACAATAGTCCTTCATAAGAACGAAGAAATAGTATTCCCTCGTGAAATATGAATCGTGGTGCCCTTCTCTTAATATTTGCTATTACTCGTGGATCCTCAAGCAGCCGGAATTCCATGTTCAAGATACTCAATCAGTGGTTTTCTCCAATCTTCATCTTCAACCACTCGAATAGATATACGGTGGCTTTCGTTGATTTGAAGATCAAGACAATCAGAAATAAGCCACCGATGACATACGCGCACCTTTGTTGTCTCATTTTCTCTGAGTGCCATTGTTGTGGCCAAGTTAGCTAAGGCATTAGCCATGCGATTTTCTTCTCTTGGGACGCGATTTAAGAACACTTGATCAAACCTTTCAAGTAAAAAAGTAGCATATTGGTGATAAGACAAAATATCTTCCTTCTTTACCTTGCAACTCCCCAAGAGTTGATTGATGATCAATTGAGAGTCACTGTAGATATCCAATTGAGGAATCTTCATATCTAATGCCATTTCAAGGCCCACAATCAAAGCTTGGCACTCTGCGGCGTTGTTGGAACATGTATCACCTAGAACAAATGAAAATGGTAAAATTATTCTTTCTAGGGATATCAACACGACTCCTGCCCCTGCACCATCTCGACGTGTAGATCCATCAAAGAACATCGTCTATGCCAGCAGTTCTTCAGTAAAAAATGCATCTTCATTCGGAAAATCATCTGAAGTTTCCCATTTTCTCAGAAAAGGGTGATCAGCAAGGAAATTAGCAAGTGCTTGCCCCTTCACAACTTTTTGAGGTGTGTATATGATCTCATATTGATTAAACAATATAGACCATTTTGCTAGGTGTCCTAAGAGAATTGGTCGAGTCATTACGAAATTCAAGGGAACAGCCCGAGAAATTAGCTTGATAGTGTACGCTTCAAAATAATGCCTCATTTTTTTATCGCATAAAGCAACGCTAAGCATATCTTCTCAATGGGTGTATAATTCAACTCAGCTCCTATCAAGGTCCGACTTAGATAGTACAGTGCTTGTTCCTTCTTAGTTTCATTCTCTTGAGCAAGAAGTGCCCCAAGTGATCACTTTTGTGATGTAATGTATAGTATCAATGGCTTTCTAGGAGTTGGTGCCCCTAATACAGGTGAATTCAACATGTATATTTTGATTCTTTCAAAAGCATTTCGACATGATTGGTCCTAGTGGAAAGGATCATCCTTCTTCATTAAATGATAGAAGGGTTGACATCGTCCGACTAGGTTAGAGATGAATCTCCGAATGAATGCCAAATTTCCTTGTAGACTGCGGAGGTTTCTCAAGCGCTTTGGCTAGGGCATTTTTTGGATGGCATCAATATTTGTGGGATCAACTTCAATTCCACGGTGACGCACAATAAATCCAAGAAACTTTCCTGAGGAAACCCTAAATGCACATTTGAGTGGATTCATCTTCAAGTCAAATTTCTTTAACTTCTCAAAAACAATTCGAAGGTCTTCAAGATGGTGTTCCCTTTGTTTCGTCTTTACCACCAAGTCATCGCCGTAACATTCCACCCTCTTATGAAGCATGTCATAAAATATGTTTTGCATTGCATGTTGGTAGGTGGAACCAGCATTCTTTAGACCAAAGGGCATCACTTTGAAACATTAAATCCCTTTTGGAGTTCGAAAGGCAGTGTATTCTTCATCTTTTGGAGACATTCTGATTTGATTATATCCAGAAGACCCATCCATAAATGACATAGCTTTATGCCCAGTTGTAGCATCAACCATGAGCTTAATGATTGGGTGAGAGAAGTCATCTCTTGGACATGCCTTGTTCAAATCTCAAAAATTAACGCAAACATGTATTTGACCATTCTTCTTCTTAACATGTACAATATTTGAGATCCACAATGGGTACTTCACTTCTCGGATAAATCCAGCTTCGATGAGCTTGTTGACCTCCATTTCAATTTGTGTTACCAACTCAAGGTGAAACCCTTGTTGTGACTGCTTTATAGGACGTGTTCCATTTTTATCCCCAAATAATGAATAGCTATCCTGGGACTAAGGCCCGACATTTCTCTGTACGACCAAGAAAAAATGTCTTTTTACTCAACCAATAACTTGAAGTATCTCATATCTTCTTGTGGTGTAAGAAGTCCACTAATGAAGGTTGGGCGTGGATCTTCTAGAGTGCCATGATTTAGTTCCTTGAGGTCGTCTATGGTTGATTGTACGACATCTTCTAGTTGAGGGGGAGCCTCTTGGACATCAACATTTGTATCATCATTGTGTGGACCTTCTTCCACTGTTATGTGATAGGATGATTGTATCAAGTTTGAATCTTCCCTCTGACTTCCTAGGAAGACTTTGATGGCTTATCTTTGATCCTTTTTTGTTTTTTCATGAAACTGGTTGGTGAAAACAACAGTGCTTCTTTTTACCTTCAATGAACCATCTGTGGTAATTGACAATACAATCTTTATCTCCATACGTGATGTGAAGACACTATGAATCTCTTTGTTATCAGTCACATCACAAAAAACATGATTTTCTTGCTCCAACAACGTCTTTCCTGATAATGACTTCCTTTTTGCTCCCCAAGCAATGAAATACAAAGTTCTTTGAGATGGTGGCATCTCCCTCCACTTGTTCAGAAGATTCCTCTTCGTCTTTGTGGCACAATCTTTCAAATGCAGAAACAGGGGTGTCAATCTCCCAATGCATTCAAACATCGAAGTATGTCGTGGTGTTTTACCCTCCTTAGACTCCTTTGTTTTTTCTACAGAGGTGTGGTGGGATGAAGTTATTTCCTTTTCCTTCTTAGATGAAATCTGAAAAGGTTCCAGCAAGCTGAATCCTAACCCAAACCTAGGAGTGGCGACATAATATCCTTGATATCTCAACCACATTTGAGACTTTGTAAGCCCATGTATATTTTCACCAGTGACATCATCCCTGAGTTCTCCTAACTTTGCTGGATTTGAGAAGTTGTAACCTGATTTTTCTAATAATGTGAAGACCTTTTGATCAAAGTTCTCTTTTATCTTACCAACTTGGGTATTGTCTTTGGATGATCGGGGGTCTTTTCCCGATATCCCTTATAGTATTAGAGGCTTCATAGATAGATAGACAGTAGTTCATGAGTCTTTTCATTTTCAGTTGTTTATGTTGAGACTTGAGTTGCCTCTTTTGGCCAGTTGGATGTTTCTTTAAACATTTCTGAGTTTATCTTTTGAGACATTTGAGTTATAGTTTACTTTTGATTTATCTATTATTGAGTCAGGCCAAGGGTTCGCTTGGGTCCAAAAATAGTTCTCGAGTGCCAGTCGCATCCAGGGTGTAGGATCGGGGAGTTTCAAACCAAAGGTATGTTATGTAACTTAGAACCTAACAACAAGTCATCATCTGTGAAGGCAATTGTAGCACAACATGGGGTAATTTTTTCATCAGTTTGATGTTCTTGTGTTATTGCTGGATTATGCTCGCCTTTGCTTTCCTTTGTTTCGTCTGTGCTGGAAACAACATGTGTTGCACCAAATTGACTACCGCGAAGGAATTTTTCAGGAAAGAATTCATCTAACGTAATGGGCTTTCGAACCTTCTACGATAAAGAACCATTGATCTTTTGTCTAGTACAAGGCTTGACGCTTTTTGATGGTTGTAGTTGATTCACATCACTCCTTATTGCTCTTGTTTAGGAAGTCGTATCCTAAGAACTTCTTGATGTCTCTACTTCTTAAGAGTAACTAGAGTCCAACCATTATCTTCATTATCGTCTATCTCTAGTGAACCTTTAGGGGTTTTCTTTGGAAAATCAACTTCAATAGGTGAGTAACTTCCGAATTGCAAGGAAATGGTGTTTGGCATAATTTGGGACCTTGAGCACTTCTTTTTATTGGGTGCTACACTAAATTGATTCGCATCCACTGTTTCATCCATGTCAATGATGATTTTTCCTTCACTTACTAACATCGTGATTTTCTCCTTCAAGATAAAGCTTTTACTTGTCGGGTGGCCAAGGACGCGATAGAACTTGCAGTATTTAGTATCACTAACCTTATTGATTTCTTCAGGCCTCTTTGATTCTGGAAGATCAATGACTTTCTTAGCTAGCAATTCATCAAGAATTATAGGTACGTCTGAATCTGGAAACGGGTAGACCTTGGCCTTTAACTCTTTCAAGGTTGGACGTCGCCTCTCCTCCTTCAGATATTGACTTGGGGCTTCCTCCTCTTTTAGTTTCTTCTTGGTGGTGACCTTTACAGAAGTTGCTTTCACCGCCATAGATTCCTTTGTCTGGATTTTTGAGGTCATACCTTTCTTGAACTCCTTCTTTTCTTTTGTTAGATGAGCAAAAGGAGATGCCTTCCCATGACTTGCGGTGCTTAACTCCATGTCATGCACTCGTGTAGCAAGTTCCTCAAAAGTTCGCGGTTTGATTCTTTGTAGTATGTATAGAAGTCCCCAATGCATACCTTGAATGCATATTTCCACAACAGATATATCAGAAAGACAATCTTTGCAATCAAGACTCAATGATCTCCAACGGTTGATGTAATCCACCACAGGCTCATCCTTTCTTTGCTTAGTGCCGGACAACTCTATCATGCTTACGGTTCGTCTAGTACTATAGAAACGATTGAGGAATTCCTTCTCGAGTTGCTCCCAACTATCGATGGAGTCGTTTCCCAGGCCGATATACTAGTAGAATGCATTCCCTTTCAACAAACAAACAAACTATTTTACCAAAAGGTCACCATATGTTCCAACATTGCTACAAGTTTCAACAAAGTGGGTGATATATTGCCTCAGGTTTCCCTTGCCATCAAATTGTTGTAGCTTTGGTGGTTGATAGTTTGTCCGCATTGATAGGCAAGTAATCTGTCTGGTATATGGCTTGGAGTAATACAAGGAACTTTGTGGTGTTCCACCATATTGAGCCCTGATAGCATTTGTTATCATGTCTTGCAACTGTTGGACAGATAACGCTGCAACTGAAGCAGATTGTTTCTCATTTTGAAATTTTGACTTCGCTAAAGATTCCTCAACGTCCTTGTTTCGTTGATCAAAACTAGGTGGACAAGTGGGGACATGACTTGACTCTCCAGGTGTAAAGACCTCCAACTTGTTCATAAGTTGAGCAATATGAAGATTTTTGTCATCAACGGATTTCTCAAGGATTCAATGGTTTGCTCCATCATTGCAAACTTCTCGTCCATGTCAATTGAGTCAGCCATCAAAGCATTGACATTCATTGAAGTTGGAGAATCCATCGAATCATCAGATTCACCAAAGTTGGAGCCAATTTGAGAAAGTTCTCCAAAGAACACGGAAGCAAGATTGGCCCCAGGTGTTGCAGTTACAACCATCGTATTAGAGTTGTTGTTTTTCATCGTCTCCAAAGAAGTGAAGTATTCATATCTATCCAGCCCATTGTTCTTGAACTTACGCCGAGTAATCAGTCCAACATGACTGAGATCAGCAGATACGACATTAGTAAATTCCTTGTATGAAAAATCACTACTCTTTCTAAAGGCCATTGCAGTAGTTGCCTTTGGAGTTTCTGATTTGCAAGAGAAAGAGATGAAGAGCATAATAGGTCCCACTGAGCGTGCCAAATTTGTTCGCAACAAATTTCCTTAAGCGCTAAAAATTAACTGCAAACAAAATAAATAAAAGAAAAATGTGATTTTTATTAATGAATCATTGTGAGTACAATTCTATTGTTCTCTTGATTCTTCTCTCCTAAACTTCTCCAAGATTCGAGGGCCTTTAGTAGCGTATTTCTCGAATTGTTGGATGATGTAAACCTCCTTGAGATGTGGTTGATCTCCGGGAACGTCGGGAAGCGCTTCGTCGAATCAAGTCGATATTCGGGAAGAACTCCGTTGACCACTCCTGCTAAGAGCTATGTAGTTGGTGTTGTACCTTTCACTAATGGCAGAATGTTTGTTGAAGAGTTTTCTTAATGCCCTTATAATGTCATGTACAAGACTATTTATAGTTGTAGGGGGTGAACAAGGCTGCATATGATTGGCCAAAGGATGTCATTTTGACATTTGGCGGATTGTGATTGGTTCTTGCACTTGATTGGGACTACCACCTCATTTGGACACGTGGCGCCACCTTATTGGCCTTGGATGCCTAGTCACTGTGACACATGGCATGAGTTTGGGCTTCAAGGTGAAATGGACCTTGAATTTGAATTTAATAAAATGACTTTATTTATTTGTAAAGCCCAAATGAGCATGGATTTAATTCAAATTTTGTATGAATTGAATCCAATAAAATTTATGTATCTACACTCGAACATGAAGAAAGTAACTAAAAAAGACCATACTTGCATAGGCAAATTCGAACCGGTAGGAGTGAAAAAGAAACCTTCCCAGTATCAAGCCACGAGCCTATTCTTGTTTCCTTCCCTACCATGGTCAGAATTTACTAACATTGGGTCTAACTCGTCTACTCTTAATTAAACTGTCTACTCAAGAACAGGAACAAGACTAAATTGAGGCCTGCAAGATTTCAGTTATAGAGGCCAATCTAGTCTTAAATTACAAACTAATCAAAAATTTCATCTTCGGAAGGCAAACAATGACAAGTAATCCAAAAACCATCTTTACATTGTTAACTTTAGAGAAGGACTAGATGATGAAAAGATATTATGCATTGATACTTCAGACAAGACCACATCAACAACGTACTGAGGAAGGTAAGACGTACAAAGATCATACCCCTACCCCTTTGCAAGGAAGAAGTTGTTTCTAGTAAACCCTCGACTCAAAGAGAACCAAGTTATTTGAAGCAAGGTTGCAAGTAAAATATGACAGCAAAACATAAAATAAATCATAAATTATAAGACCAGGAGATTAGCAAGCCCAAGTACCTCAGCCAAATAGCATTCTTCAGAAATTTGGCACAGTTATCTCCCCAACATTAATGATGTGAACTTCATAAATCCTTGATTTTCATCGATAAAGAAACCAACCATTTCTTCATAAAAACAAAAATAATCAAAAAACATTTCACACTGCATTTGTAGATCCAGAGAGATGAGTCAAGGTTCCAAAATTACTGATTGCTATTCATTAGTGTGCTTGATGGGATTAGTGCACACTTGCAAATCTAACCTCCCACATTGTCATACAGTAAGAATAATTGTACTAACGCATACAGAACTGAGATTTCTGCCTAGGAAGAAACAACAGTATCACAAAACTATAAGCACCAAAATTTTATAATTTTAGTGTCTTCACTCATCATCATCCTCATCATCATCATTTCCAGCAGCTGAATTCAAAGCATTCAGTCTTTCAATCAACTTAGCCTTCCTTTCCTCATAAGTCAGCTTCTTCAGATTGTACCTGTAATAGAAGCCCAAAGAATTAGATGCATGATACGAGCATAAAATAAAGAGATAACATAGAAGTGAATCAGTTGAAATGGCTGATAATCAGCATTCTAATTCATCTTGCCCACTAACATTACATATAATTAGACACTGATAATCATAGAGCATTTTAATTGGTCCAGTCAGTTAACATGATATATGGCACTACAGAATTGATAAGATTCACTAGAACACACTTAAAAATAAGTCCCGTGTTCACACAACATAAACAGGAAGTACAGATCCTTCAAGCACACAGGAAACAAAGCCAATGTGCCTGAGGACTTAAAAACACCTGACATTTGTGCACTTCGATGCATTATAAACAAAAAATAATGGCTTATAAGGTTAAACAAACTAAACGTATAATCAGACCTCTTGTGCTTCTTGGGAGGCTGCTTCTCAGACTTCTTTGGGCTTGGTTCAGCACGTATGGCAGCATGAACCTTCTTGTACATCTCTTCAAGATTATCAGCCTCAAGACCCCGCTTAATGTACTCACTAAAGTGAGACTGATATTTCTCAGGTTCATCTTCTATCAAAGTCTGAAAACACACACCTTCAACATTTTAGAGATGGACAATAGGAAGACACCAGAACCCATCAAAGATGAACCTCACTAATCCAGATTAGCACAAAATATTGTCCAAGGATTTTGTTACGAAAAAATGATTCAAATAGTCCTTTTTGTTTCACCTTCATATATGTTGCAACATGGCCACCATAGATATACTTGCGGTGAACATCAGCATCAAGTTGCTTGGAGTCTTTACTGAATCCAGCAAACCTCTTCTCACCATGAGGAATATCAAGTCCACCATCCAATGCACCCTGGACAGAAGCAGAGAATAGAAAATGTGTATAGAATGAATAACCAGTCAAATGGCAAGACAAATCCTTCAGAGACAGGATCCACTACAAGAGGAAAGAAGACTTGCAGTTGAAGGCCATCTGCACATCAAACAGACCAACTAACCCAGCAGTATTTAAATTGACAACCAAGAACTCTTTAATTTCCACAAACAATGGCAACCATTGTTTGTAATATCATTTTATGGGTTTGTGCCAAGTTGAAGCCGCCATTCATTAAAGGTTGAAGGAGGTTGGAAGAAATAAACAAAGGGGCTGTTTCATCAAAAACTTCTCCAAGCCATAACTTAATCCAATATGGAGTTTAACAGAGTAAAAGAGAATGAACAGCAAAGTATTAGTTACCTTGAGAGCACCAAACACACGATTTCCAGTAGTAGTTCTAATAAGACCAACATCCAAGAGAGCACGGAAAGGTCTCCTGCTTTCAGCAGGTTCAACTGAGTAATCCTCTCCACTGGCCTGTAAAGATTCATAATACCCATTACTAAATAAAAGCTGGTACTACAGACAACAAAACAGCATGCACCTTGATATTGTAGCTGCCACTTACCTCAGGGTTCCCTTGATACTCCTCATCCATTTCGAGTTTTTTGAGAACTCGTCTTGCCAAGAGAAGTCCAGTACAGTATGCTAAATTAACATTGAATCAATTAGCACAGATCAGATAAGAGGTACACAATTTGAGGTGAGATGACCCAACAAGAAGAGGTTATGTAAATACCAGCAGCATAATTTGTGAGTCCAACTTGAAGGCCAAATTGAGGCAGCTCACGAGCATATGCAGAGGCAAGAATCATGTCACCAGCTATGCTAGCAGACACAATTTGGGCAATTATGTCCTTATTAGTCTGAAAGAAGGTTAAGGTAAATAAAGCAATATAGGACAGTAGATGTCAACCCTTCCTGCATTACACACTAACAGGAAATGATTAGGTGTAATAGTTCAGACATCTGAGATCTTTTTATTGTTAAAACATGATCTTGAATTGGATAAACTGTCAAAAATAAATACAACATCCCCATAGATCAAAGTCAAAGTATTTAAATATTGAGAGGGAGTATTAGGATACAAATCGGACAACAAAACGATATTTTGGAGTGTTGTACTTGTTTTTGTCCTGATTTATCAAGCGATTCCTGGCTCTGTAGTCAGTCTTTCCCTCTGCACAATAGAATAGAAAAAATTGATGAGCTGCAGAGAAAAGAGGTGTGATAGTGAAAAATATAATGGATAAAGAACACACCTCTCCTTCTCTTGAATTTAACCTGGAAACGCTTAAAGTAAGCCCTAGTCTTCTGGACTTTGATGAATGCCTGCACACAATTTTAGATTAGCACAAGTGAGAAAAATTTACACCCAACAATATTGAGTAATAAGGAATGCTTCAATTTTGGATATGTATTTCAGTGTAACGTTCTAGTAAAGAAGAAAGAGATTAATTTCTTCTATAAACTTCAATTCCTAAGACGTTTGTTTTACTACCATTATTAATGCTTAGCAGTGACTAGACAGACAACATTAGAGAATTAAAGCATCGAAGGGGAAAATGGCAAAGCAGTATATGTTACCATTGTTCCTCGTGGATTAGCTTCCGAAGGCGGTAGGGAAATGAGAAGAAGCTGCTTGTGAAGAGAACAAATACTGCTGCCTCAAATACATAATCAAAAACCCTACTACATCCATTCTAATAATATGTTTGACCTTATTACCCTTCCACCATAGCCCTATTCCTTTCAATTTGCCTTTGTTTTAAAACAAAACCAAAAAATAATCCTTATTTAAATATTTCATTATATACCAGTGAAATTGAATAAGACAAAATATTTATATTCAAGTTAGTATAATGTTTATTATGATAGATCATTTCAAAAAAAAAAATGTTTGTTATGATAGATTTTCTCATCTTCTTTTAAGCATATAAAATATATTTTAAAGAAATTGAATTTCTTAAGAGCAAACTATTCATATGAATATACTAGAATAAAACATTTATCATAGTGAAGTAAATTGAACAAAAGATAATACTTTGAAATAACAATATATTGTATTGTTATAAATATTTTTACCATTTCATTACCACTATCTTTTATAGAAGTACTGATTCTCTAAACAAATTTTGATTTCGTAAAAAAAATTGAAGTATTGTTTCTTTTTATTACATTTGTCTATTATATTTTTTAACATTAATTAAATATTTATAAATATTATGAAAATGAAACATACAAAAGGTATGAATAATATTTTGTACTTGTTCCTTTGAGTCGAGTCTTCATTCTCTTCTTAATACCAGCTATCTAAGCCTTCATTAATCATTGAGAGATCCTATATATATCCTAATCTTAGCTCTAAAATTCACATTTTCAAATCAAAGTAAAGTCAAGAGGAAAGTTCAAAGGTTTTATTCAGGGCTATGTATTGGTTGGTTCAGTTCGGTTTTGAAGTTTAACGGTTTAGCTTATTGGTTATCCATTTGTAGAGATGCTAAACCGTTATAAAACCATTAAGATATTGGCTTATCGGTTATTGGTTTATCAATTTTTTATCGTTATCGGTTTAACCATTAAGATTTGACACAAAAACAAAACATTGAAAATCACTTAGAAACAAGGTGACAAACCAAATAAATCATTCACATGAGTTCACAAGTTACATCTTGCTCAAAAGCAAACACTTTTACATTGTAGAATAACCAAGTGTTTGAGACAACCAAAAATAAAAGTAGGAAACCAAACTCTAAGTCAAAGACTTTATATACAAAATGGTATAAATATAATTATTTAATTTACTATCGGGTTATTGGTTAACCCGTTAAGAAAAAATCTCAAACCATTAAGAACTGATAATCCAATAACAAAAAAAATCAAAACCGTTATCAAAACCACTAAACCAATAACTCAATACTGATAAACCAATAACTTTTTTTCAGTTCGGATTATCGATTTCGGTTCGGTTTTGAACAACCTTAGTTCTACTTCATAAACACTTATGAAACCTTTCAAATGTCATATATATATATATATAAATAAATATTGTTGTAAAAATGGATGGTCATGTAAGCTTCACATTGTGGAAAAATGATGACCAAGTAAAAATACTATAGAAAAATTCCTTTTTCAAGTAATGTATTACCCTTTTGTGTCTATAAAAGACAATGCACATGGTTAATGAAGACACACCTAAAATAGTTACTACTCTTATTTCTACTCTCTGTTTTCTTCTTTCTTTGCTCCTTTTATTTGATTTTTAGTATTCTATCTATATTTTATAACACGTTATCAGCACGATTGTTCTTTTTATTAAGAAATATGTTTAAGCAAGTTGATCTAGACATATAATTTTATAAAAGATTTTTTGCTTTAAAATGACTATAAATCAACAAATAAGTTTGATGCATAAATTTGGTGTTAAGAGTCTTACCTAGCTTAGGGAGCTCGCTGTTAATGGAAATCAAATGTATAGGCTAGTGAGGGCAACATCCCTTGCTAGGGAAGTTGTCAAAGATTCACTTCCGATACTAGATTTAAGAGGCAAACAATCAGACTTAGGATTAATGATGATTTAATTGTAGAAGATCATTATAAATTATCATACCATGTCTTTCTGAATCTCTATCATCATGGGTAAGTGGAATCTTATTTTTGTTTCTGAGAAAATTGAAGGTACGTAATATGTTGCAAGTATGTATTGATAGAGTGTTTATCACTTTAAAATAATAGTTTGTCAATAGAACATATATGTGGATAAAAGACAAAAAGCACTTGTAGAATAAATGTGTTCACATAACAAATTGTGAATAATGTTTAGTTTTTCTGCGGTTAAAACTCCGATCATTTTTAAATTAGACGAAATTTATTAAGTTCCAAATTAATGGTTACTAGCCTTTAACAATGATGTTAGTATCATTAGTCAGAGAAAATCAAATAAAACATATCAATACTATTCCATTTTTCTAGATCTATGAAATTCTTACAACTTGAAGCTTGATGTTTTGATATGAAGTTTGAAGTAATTTTGTAATTTAATTATGAACAGAAGAAGAGATACAATGCAATTTATTTTACTATAATTTGGCTAATACATATTAATATTGTTAGAATGGTGAGCATTTTTCATGATCTACAATATGTATCATCTTGATCTGGAAATATTTTGTTCGTTGTTCATAATACATTAGTGACAAATGTTATATGATTTGCTACTGCCATTTGATACATACCAACAATAGAATTATGGGTTGCTTTAATCACTCATTTTATTTTTAAGCTTCATGGATCATTAAGAGTTTGTCATTTATACTAACAATATTTTCTTTGTTATTATTATAGATGGTTGATTTGTTTAAGGATTTCAAATATGAATCCTTAATAATGGTGGCTACGATAAAAGTTTAACAAAACTCAAGGAAACACATGATTGTCCATAGTGATAAATTAAAGAAGGCTTGGTGGTTAGTTTTGATGTACTTTGACATATTATGTCATTGAATGATGGTAAGACGGTGAATTCAAGTTTCATCGCACCAAAAGGGTAAGACATTGATTAAAGTCTCGATGCGTCATGATGATAAGATTTTGGGTTCAAGTCCCATCATATTTTGGCCTAACACGCCTTTATATGAATTAGAATTGGGTTAAAGTCTCAATGCAATTTATTGATGATATAATGATAATTGAGCAAATTGATATTCTCTTGATAAAAAAAAATGTGAAGCCCATCCCATTGAATATGCTCCATTCTTTGAGGTGAATGTGATAATAATACATTAAAAGTCTTAAAGATGACCAAAATAATTTTATGATTAAACATATGAATATGGACGTGAAGGGACAAAATTATAATAGTCATCACTGTGATAATTATAAAAGAAAGAACATTATGAGTCTCCAAATGGCCTTTTAAAGAGTGGAGGTAGTTTTTTGTCATCAAAATGATATGAAAGGTCACTAGAAACATGTTTGTTATGAGACCTAATAATTTGATAAGTTTATAAATCCTCCTTCAAAGAAAGGGATGAAAAGGTGGTGATACACTTGACTTTCAAAAGTGATGTTGAGGTATTTCATATGAATATGATAAATTTCAAAGCATGACAATGAACTTCTAATGAAAGGAATAATTATGAAGCATGTGTATATGATTATAGTCAATTCCTTGAAGAGAATGTGACTTGTGATAAGTATCATAAAAAGTCGATCATTCTTGAAAGTGAATGTGTCAAGAGATGATGAAAATTATAAATAAGGGCATACTCATGTATGATTTAATAAATACCACAACTCATCCCTAAGGGAGGTTAGGGAGAAATAAAGAAAATTTATTTTGGTATAAAAGATCATTGGTCAAGTACTTTTAGTACATCACAAATATTATGATATGTTTTATTATGTACTACCGAAAGGGCAAAAGAAGGAAATATTTTTTTGCCACAAAAGAAATTGTCATTGATTATGTATCTTTGTATGCCAAAAATATTTTGTCAAATATTAAATAAGAAGGGAGGAGATACTAATGACAAAAGTAAATCAAGAAATCAATTTTTGCTTGTAATGATTTTGACCATGACAATAATGATATAAATGTCTCCTTAAAAGATATGTTTACCACTCAAACAATGTTATGAAGTATGTGGTAGTATCCAATGTTTCAATTTTTGCTTGTAATGATTTTGACCATGACAATAATGATATAAATGTCTCCTTAAAAGATATGTTTACCACTCAAACAATGTTATGAAGTATGTGGTAGTATCCAATGTTAATTGTGAGCTTTGGTGAACTACTGTGCTACTGCTCAAAGAAATAAAATTGCTCATGATATTGAAATTGTAGCAAGTCTCGAAAGAAACTTTTTAAGTTTCAAAGAAATAGTCAAAGAAAAATAATAATATTGAAACTATAAAATATGGAAAGATTTAAGATCTTCATATTACTAAAATCAAAGTGGATTATAAATATTTATGTGATTACCTATTTTTTCATATTGTTTGTGGTAACTAAATATGGGCATGATGATGAAATCACATACAAAATAAACTAGAAGTTTATTGAAATAAATATCAGTTGGCATAATTGGTTGACGACCATCCCCATTTAAATATGATACAAAAATAAATGAAAATCTATGTGGTTATATAAATATATTGAAGAACTAATAAATTCTTTAAGAATTTTCTATGTTGTTTGTTCTCATGATAAAATTATCGTTGTACCAGCTAAGGTTGAGATTGTATCTCCTGAAATTTTGAAATGTATAAAAAGGTGAATATGGGCCCGTTCACCTGCCATGTGGATCATTTACTATTATATAGATGCATCAATGTCATGGTCACATGTGCTTTATTATCAACTTACAATTTGATTTTTGCAAAAGTTGTTTGCTCGAATTGATAAAACAAGAGCACGTTTCAAATTATAAAACTATATTGATAATGTTGGCATATATCCAAGAGGTTTAAGAAACAATTATATGCCTCCAATTATAGCTATACCATTGGTTATGAGAACAAAACTCCCGAAAGAAATTTGGTATGAGATGTGTTATTTAAAGTATAGCAACACTTGTATGTATCAAGCCAACAAGGTTCCCCTATCAGAATTGGTTCAGGGTCAGGAACCAAATAATTCTCATCTAGAAATTTAAATGTGCGGTATATTATCGCTCCACCATTACACAATGCACAAAGATGAGTCCCCAAATAAGGTTGGGTGAATGTTAGATTCGCTAACATTAGGGGGGATAAGCAACTGAAAAATAAGTTATATATAATGAATTATCATTGGTATGATCCTCATTAAAGAGATAATTTAAGTCAATTGTCAGACGTATTCGTTGACTCTATGTTATAATCTAGTTATAAATGTTCCAGTGAAAAGTCCTTGAATGACATCATTTATGGCACGCATGAAGCGTGATAGATAAATCGATTCGAAAGATTAAAACTTCTTGCAGAAGAGGAGCAAATGACTAAGATGGTCATAATAATGAGGCAAGTGTTTTAGAAAGAGAACCATGGCATAATACTTCATAAAACCTTGGCAAAGGTTCAGGTACCTAAAAATGATGAAAAATAAAGAGAGTTTGATAAGTTATGTCACATTAGAATCGATATTAAAATAAACCGTCGACGATATCTTTAATATAACAAAGCGCTCAAAATTATAAATGGTGACAAGGATCTTGATATTAAATCTGTCGAGAGTTGACAGATAAATGATTGGTCAAAGAACATACAATTCAAATATATTTTTTTTTTAAATGATGTTTTGGACTTATTTTGTCCATATACCAAGATATAATGTCAGTGGGGGTACAAATGAATTATTGTACGATAATAAAGCTATAAAATGTAAATCATGACTTGTTTATTTGAAAATAAAGTTTCGCAAAAGTCCTGACATTATTTTACGGAGATGTATTCTCCTAAGGTGGATGCAATGAGGTTTCTTTCAGTCTGACAATATATGAAAAACTTGAATACGCATAATGAATGGTTATCATGTCTAGCTAGATAGTAAATATTATATGAAAATCCATGAAGGATTTAAAAGGTTATAAAGCGATTTCATTGAATAGTACCTCAATGATTGTAAGATCGCAGAACATAAAGATCAATTTTGATCTCATTAAAGTTGTTAGAAAGTATCATGACATAGTACAATTGGTGCGCTTATGTATCCTGTTATTATTATTCATGGTAATTTTTTTTATTAATATGCATACAAAGTACAACATCACTCTTATCGGTAGAGATATTAGAGTGAATCAAATATCAATATAAATTATTTATTATGTTCAATTGTGTCAAGGTTTATTGACCATGAAATTGCAGGAAATTATGAAGTTTGATCTCAAGAAAGTTATCTATTTTCATTTGAAAATACTGTCATATCAAATCATTCCACAAGACAGTCAATTTTATTGAAAGTGTCTGTCAGTACTGTGTTATTGTTGTTGACAAATCAAACGAGCAATTCGTCTACACCGACAAGAACACAAATTGAGTGATTATCAAAAATATATTCGATTGAGATCAATAAACATATCCAGAAAATATGTGACATTTCTTTGAAAAGAGATATTCCAACAACATTATATGAAGACAATGTTGCATGTATAACTCAACTAAGAGGAAGACACATCAAAAAAGACTGAAAAATATATATTTCATCAAAATTCTTCTTCTTATTCATGATTTTCAAAAGAAGGATATAGCCGATGTTCAACACTTCGTATTTCCCAAGGCATTATCAACTTCAACCTTTGAGAAGCTGAGATATAAGATTGGACTGCGTCATTTTTGAGTTGTTAAGTGATGTTTTAATCAGGGGGAGTATAATGCGCGCTGCACTCTTTTTCCCTTAGCCGAGGTTTTGTCCCACTGGTTTTCTTGGTAAGGTTTTTAATGAGGCAGCTCTCAATGTGTATTTACTAGATATGTGTACTCTTTTTCCTTTACTAGGACTTTTTCCCACATGGTTTTTTCCTAGTTAGGTTTTAACGAGGCACATTATCTATTGATGAACTCCAATGAGCAGTAAATACATCATATTGTGATACCATTACACAATATCCCTGGATAAGCATAAAATCAAGAAGGCGACTTACAAACAGATCCGCAAGCAAATACCTCTATACAACTTAGAAGAAACTCCGCAAACAGATTCCTATAAGCAACTCACACAAGCAGGTTTTTATAAGCAGCTTACAAATAGCTCAACCATTTTATTTTTGACATGGACATCCAAGGGCGAGTGTTGTAAAAATGGATGGCCATGTAAGCTTCACATTATGGCAAAACGATGACCAAGTAAAAATACTGTAGAAAATTTCCTTTTCCAAGTAATGTATTACCTTTTGTGTTTATAAAAAACACTGCACATGGTTAATGAAGACACACCTAAAATAGTTGCCACTCTTATTTCTACTCTCTGTTTTCTTCTTTCGTTGTTCCTTTATTTGATCTTTAGTATTCCATCTTCATTTTATAACACAATGTTGATTATTGGACTTGAAAGATAAGTTCATAAGTGCATGTTTTCAAGAATGTAAACACGTCCAATGTTTCAAAAAGTATTTCAATAAAGTAAGAAGTCCATTCCTTGTAATGGGTGAATTGAGAATAAAGTTTTTAAAAAAAAATTGGGAGTAGTATCAAGCACCGAGTTGGGTTAGAGTCTCTTATGATTCGGAAGTCCCATAGAACTACGTAACCAACGTAGGATAGGATAACATTAATTCTTCATGCAACTCCTCACTGCCTCTGAAAAGGCCAATTAGATGGATTCATAGTCACGATATTATCCTATGCCACGGCAAAGTATATGATGGTCCTTGAAACGTGAGGCGAAACGTTGAATCATTGCTAGGCATATGGTAATGGTTGTCGGTTAGAGAAACTCCCCACAAGTAAAGTATATTATTTTCATATTGTTTTCATTGTACATTATGTTTTAAAGCGTAAATGGTTTTCATTTCATATTCATGTATTGATCCAGTTATGTTGCTTTCAGTCATTCAAGCCAGTAAGTTGTTTACTCTAACCTTATCACTTACCAGTACATTCAATGTACTGACATCATTCGACCTACATCATTTCATGATGCAGATACATGTACTCAGGATCGTCAACAGGCGCTTTGTTGAGATCACTATTCACTCACGTACAGATTTTGGTGGGACCTCTTTACTTCTAGGAGACTCCATTTCATTTCAGTTAGTAGCTTTTGGAGGTGTCACGAGTCTTGTATCGACATCTATCTTACAATGTTAAAAACTTCATAGACAGACAAAATGTAAATGTTCCCAGTATTTTTCTCAAGATGTTTTGTTTAACTCATGATTCATGTTAAGTATTTTGCAAGACATTATTGTTAAGACTTTCTTAAATGTCTGATTTTTCACCTATTTAAGCTTCCGCATATTGTTTAAAGTCATGTAGTCATGCCAATGGTTTCCTTGGGGGGATCAGAATTGGTTCTCGAGTGCCAGTTATTCCCAGGGTGTAGGCTTGGGGTGTGAAAAACTTGGTATCAAAGCCAGAGTCCAAGAGTCCTACGGTTTCTATGAAACCGTGTCTATAGAGTCCTGATTATCGGTGTGAAGTACGTCACATATATAATTATGAGGCTACAACATTTAGGAAACACTTCACTTTCTTCTACTCTTTTTTCATGCGATAGAGTTAAACTCTATATAAGTTTCTTTCTAATACGTGCTTGCACGTATCTTTCAAATCATGCCTCCACGAAGAGTTGTTCAAGGATGTCCTACTAGGAGAAATGTTGATCCTCAGAACAAGGGATTCCTAATGCATCGGAAGTGCAACCACCTCAGGGAGATGTCACCAATATTGAGTTCAAAAATGCAATTCAGATGTTGACTCAAGTGGTGACAGAACAGGTTGGTCGCCAAGGAGCCGGACATCAAGATGGGAATGATGCATCCAGAGTCCGAGAATTTTTTAGGATGAATCCCCCAAAGTTCACTGAGTCAAAACTCAATGAAGATCCAGAAAACTATGTGGATGAACTTCAGAAGGTGTTTGAGGTCATGCATGTTGTTGATGCTGAGCGTGTGGAGTTGGCTGCTTACTAGCTCAAGGGAATTTCTAGGATATGGTTTGATTAGTGAAAGAAGAACAGAGTCAAGGGGGCACCACAATTGACTTGGGTCGTGTTTGAAGATGTTTTTTTAGGGCGTTTCTTTCCCCGCGAGCTAAGGGAAGCGAAGGTAAAAAAATTTCTGAATCTGAAACAGGAATCTATGAGTGTGCAACAGTACAACCTTAAGTTTACTCAACTATCTCTCTATGCTCCAGAGATGGTGGCTGACATGAGGAGTAGAATGAGCTTGTTCGTTTCTTGACTATCCCTCTTATCGAGTAAGGAATGTAAGGCAGCTATACTGATAGGAGACATGGACATAGCCAGCAGGTTGAGGAAGACAAGTTGAAGGACATGGAAGAGTTCCATAACAAGAGGGCTAAGACAACAGGTCATGAGTCCGGTCAACAGAAGACTGAAACATGGACCAATCGTCTTTTCAACAGAGATCATCTGGACCTGCTCCATCGTTAGCTAGTACGCGCACCAAGGAACAAGAATGATTACAGGAATCAGAACTCCCAGAATTTCAGAGTTCAAGGTTCTCAGTCGCAGGGCAGTGTAGCACAAGGGTTCCCTCGCAACCCACTCAATGGTAAGTGTGGTAAGCTTCATCCGGGAGAATGTTGTGTTGGTACGAATATTTGCTACAAGTGTGGGAGGATGGGTAACTTTTCTAAGGAGTGACCCAAGAATATGCAGGGTAATGGGGGAAATAAATCCCAATCTTCAGTAGCTCCAGCAGATAGAAATACCTAGAGAGGATCTACTTCAGGAACAGGCAGGGAGGGGGGGTGTACAAATCATATGTATGTTATATCTAGTCGCTAGGATCAGGAAAACTCACCAGATGTGGTCACGGGTATGCTCAAAGTCTTTACTTTTGATGTTTATGCATTACTTGATCCTGGTGCGAGTTTGTCATTTGTGACTCCCTATGTAGCCATGAAGTTTGAAATTTCCCAGAACAACTTCTTGAGCCTTTCAGTGTTTCCACACCGGTTGGTGATTTTATTCTAGCGAAAAGAGTCTATCTTGGTTGTACCATCTTTGTCAATCACAAGGACACCATGAATGACTTAGTTGAGCTAGATATGGTGGATTTTGATGTTATTGTGGGTATGGACTGACTTCATGCTTGTTATGCCTCAATTGATTGTAGAACTCGAGTATTCCAATTTCAATTTCCTAATGAGCCAGTTATAGAGTGGATGAGTAGTTAAGCAGTGTCTAAGGGTCGATTCATTTCATACCTTAAGGCCAGAAAGTTAGTCTCTAAGGGGTTCATCTATCACCTAGTCTGAGTTAATGACTCTAGTGTTGAGACACTACTTATTTAGTCAGTTCCAGTTGTGAATGAGTTTCCAGATAATCTTCTCGGAGTCTCTCCTGAGAGAGAAATAGACTTTTACATAGAAATTCTTCCTAATACTCAACCTATCTCCATTCCTCCATATAAAATGGCTCCAGCTGAATTAAAAGAGATAAAAGAACAATTTAAAGATCTTTTTGATAATGGTTTCATCCGACCTAGTGTCTCACCTTAGGGCGCTCTGGTCTTATTTGTGAGGAAGAAAGATGGCTCCCTTAGGATGTGTATTGACTACTGCCAATTGAACAAGGTCACTATAAAGAATAAGTATCCTCTTTCGAGAATTGATGATCTTTTCGATCAATTTCAGGGTTACACTTGCTTTTCTAATATATACCTCAAATTTGGCTATCATCAGTTGAGAGTAATAGAAAGTGATATCTCGAAGACAACATTCAGGACCAATTATGGTCATTATGAGTTTCTTGGTATGTATTTTGGCTTGACTAATGCCCCTGCAACGTTCATGGACCTTATGAACAGAGTATTTAAGTTGTATCTTGACATGTTTGTTATCATATTTATTGATGACATACTGATTTATTCGAGGAGTGAGGAGGATCATGCTAGTGATCTCAGAATAGTCCTTCAATCTCTCAAAGATAAGGAGTTGTATGCCAAATTTTACAAGTGTGAGTTTTGTCTTGAGTTTGTGGCATTCTTAGGCCATATTGTATCTGGTGAGGGGATACGAGTTGACACTCAAAAGATTGAAGCGATGCAGAACTGGCACAGACCCACATATCTAATGTATATTAAGAGTTTCTTGGGATTTGCTAGTTACTATAGGAGGTTTGTCGAGGGGTTTTCATCCATTTCATCCTCGTTGACACATAAGACAATTAAGTTTCAATGGTTTGAAGCTTGTGAGAAAAGCTTTCAGGAATTGAAATATCGGTTAACTATTGCCGGTGTTGACCCTACCGAAGGGTCCACAAGGTTTTGTTATGTATTGTGATATGTCCAGAGTTATACTTGGTTGTGTATTAATGGAGAATGGTAAGGTTATAGCCTATGCCTCCAGACAACTTATGATTAACGAGAAGAATTACCCAATTCATGATCTAGAATTGGATGTTGTAGTATTTGCTTTGAAAATATGGCGTCACTATCTTCATGGTGTTCATGTAGACGTGTTCACTGATCACAAGAATCTTCAGTATGTTTTCAGTCAAAAAGATCTTAATCTCAAACAATAAGAGGTGGTTAGAGTTGCTCGAGGATTATGACATGAGTATCATTTATCACCCAGGTAAGGCTAATGTTATTGCTGATGCTTTGAGCAGGTTGTCTATGGGAAGTACTACCCAGATTGAGGAAGGCAAGAAAGCATTAGCCAAAGATGTGCACAGATTTGCATGATTGGGAGTTAGGTTGTTGGATTCCAATGAATGTGGAGTGGTGGTGATGAATGGGGTTGAATCATCACTAGTGTCTGAAGTGAAGGAGAAACAAGATCAAGACCTCGTTTTGCTTGAATTAAAGGTGAATGTTCATAGTAAAAAGGTGATGGATTTTGAACAAGGCGGAGATGGTGTGTTGAGGTATCAAGGTAGATTGTGTGTGCCAAAGGTGGATGATCTCCAAGAGAGGATTATGGAGGAATCTCATAGCTACACAATATTCGATCCATCCCGGTTCTACAAAGATGTATCGTGACTTGAGGGAAGTCTTTTGGTGGAGTAGTATGAAGAAGTGTATTGCAGAGTTCGTTGCTAAATGCCCAAATTACCAACAAGTCAAGGTAGAGCACCAAAGGCCTGGTGGTATGAATCAGAATATAGATCTTGCGGAATGGAAGTGGGAGATGATCAATATGGATTTCATTACCGGATTGCCGCGGTTTCGTAGGCAACATGATTCGATTTGGGTGATTGTAGATCGAATGACTAAATCAGCCCATTTCTTACCGGTAAAGACTACTTATATAGCAGAAAATTATGCCAGATTATATATTATATGAGACAGTCAGACTTCATGGAGTTTCGATGTCTATCATTTCAGAAAGAGGTGCACAATTCACTGCTCAGTTCTGGAATTCCTTTCAGAAGGGTTTGGGTTCGAAGGTAAATTCGAGTACTGCAGTCCATCCTCAAACTGATGGTCAAGTGGAGCGTACGATTCAAACTTTAGAGGATATGTTGAGGGCTTGTGTGATTGATTTCAAAGGTATTTGGGATGATCACTTACCTCTCATAGAGTTTGCTTCAATATCTATCACTATAGCATCCAAATGGCACTTTATGAGGCCCCTTATGGGTGAAGATATAGATCTCCTATTGAATGGTTTGAAGTTGGTGAATCTGGGTTGATAGGATCAGACTTGGTTCATCAAGCTATGGAGAAAGTGAAGATCATTCAAGAAAGGTTGAAAACAATGCAAAGTCGTCAAAAATCCTATACATATGCTAGGAGAGGAGACTTGGAGTTTGAGGTGGATGATTGGGTTTACTTAAAGGTTTCACCCATGAAGGGTGTTATGAGATTTGTCAAGAAGGGGAAATTCAGTACCCGATATATTGGTCCTTACAAGATATCCAAGAGAATTGGCAATGTAGCTTATGAGTTGGAGCTACCGTCAGAGTTAGCAACAGTCCATCTGGTATTCCACATTTCTATGTTGAAGAAGTGTATGGGTGATCCTCACTTATTATACCTACTGAGAATATTGGTATTAAGGACAACCTATCTTATGAGGAGATACCCATTCAGATTCTTGATCGTTAGGTTCGCAATTTGAGAACCAAAATTGTTCATCGTTCAAGGTCTTATGGAGGAATCAATTTGTTGAGGAAGCTACTTGGGAGGCTGGGGAGGATATGAAGAAGATATACCCACATCTCGTTGCTTTCAGTGAAATTCCAAACTAAGGTACTAACTCTTTTCTTGGTACTCTTTATATGGATATATTGACTATATGTGAATTGCATGTTGGGTGTTTAAATTGAATGTTAGATGTTTCCACCCCAAGTTCTACTTAGAGTGATCCTATTCGAGGATGAATGTTCCTAAGGGGAAGATATTGTAACACCTCGGTCTTAGAAAGAGCAAAATTAGAAAAAACTAAATCGAGATTCGTACAAGTTACTCTTCAAATTTTGAGTTTTTGGGTCAACTTCAAACGACCATAACTTTAAGCACATAATGTGTTAGGTGCCCCATAAGGTATGAAATCGAAGGTCTTTGAGTCCTCTTTCCAACGCAGTCGACTTTTCTAAAATCCAAGTTTGAATGAAAAAGTTATGACCATTTGAGTGCAACCTCTCTAGATAGAGCATTTTCATCCGTTTTAAGGAGGGGTATTTTGGTCTTTTCCTTATCCCACTAGGCCTAAACGTTTTCCTCACCCCAAATAGGGGACTAAGATGATTGAGATAAGTTTTTCATTCTCTCAAAAACATTTAAGAAAGTTAGGGCAAAGTTCAAGAGGAGAAAATATGAGGTTTCAAGAGTTCTTCAAGGTTTTTGGGAAATTGCCAAGAACTTAGTTCTTTCGAGGTATGTGAGGTTTCTCATAGTGATGGATTTGTTCATCCTTACGCCAAAGATTTTTTCGTTCATTAAATTGTCTATAAAATCATTTATGCAAAGATTTTTTTAAGGGTTCTTGAAGTTTTAACCCCATTCTTTATCAATGGATGTTTTAAGTTCTTGAGGTGAGAGTTTTGCGAATGAGTGATGTTCTTGACGGAATTGAATGGATTTTAGATTAATTTTGTTGGGTTTGTGAATCTAAACGAGATTGGGAGTAATTCATTAAATTCTGAATGAGTTAGGCCTTGAATTGAGCAAAAAAAAATCGTCAAAGTTCTGAGTTCGGGCTGGAGCTGGCACCCTGCGCCTGCAGTGAGCTCCAACTGACCCCAGTAATTGGAGGCCTGGCGCGGCACGCCACCAAGGTGCTAGGAGTTTTAAGCCATTTTTTTCTCCGTTCCTGCTCCGTACTTGTTCCTTTGAGTCGAGTCTTCATTCTCTTCTGAATACCAGCTATCTAAGCCTCCATTAATCATTGAGAGATCCTATATATATATATCCTAATCTTAGCTCTTAAATTCACATTTTCAAATCAAAGTAAAGTCAAGAGGAAAGTTCAAAGGTTCTATTTCATAAACACTTAAGAGTTTTAAATTCATTTATATATATATATATATATATATATATATATACCTATGTTGATTATTGGACTTGAATATTAAGTTAATAAGTGCATGTTTTCAAGAACCTAAACACGTCCAATGTTTTGAAATGTATTTCAATCAAGTAAGAAGTCCATTCCTTGTAATGGTGAATTGAGCATAAAGTTATACAAATTATTTTGGGAGTAGTATCGAGCACTGAGTTGGGTTAGAGTCTCTTATGATTCGGAAATCCCATAGAACTACGTAGCCATCATAGGATAGGATAGCATTGATTCTTCATGCGACTCCTCATTGCCTCTAATAAGGCCATTTAGATGGATCCATAGTCATGATATCATCCTATGCCCCGACAAAGTATAGGATGGCCCTGGCAGCGTGAGGCGAAATGTTGTATCATTGCTAGGCTCATGGTAATGGTTGTCGGTTAGAGAAACTCTACACAAGTAAAGTATATTATTTTCATGTTGTTTTCATTGTACATTATGTTGTAAACCGTGGTTTTCATTTCATATTCATGTATTGATCCAGTTATGTTGCTTTCAGTCATTCTGTAACACCTCGAATTTGAGAAAATAGAAAAATTGTAGCTTTCTAGACCTGGTGCAAGAACCACGGAAGCCATCGATGGTCCGTGGTCTAACACACGGTCCATAGGTGGGGTCCGTCGTTGAGGACCAAATATTTATGGTCTCTGATCCCACCCATGGTCGACCAGTACGGTCCGTGGTTGGACTTACGGACCGTAGGTCTGACCGTAGGTGAGGGTCAGCAGCTAGTTAGAGGGAAATTATTGTTGGGTCAACTTCAAATGCTCATAACCCTTAGCACAAAAGGAATTAGGTGGCCTATGACCTACCAAATGATATATAAATGAATCCTCTTTCCAACGCCACCGAGTTTTCTAAAATCTCATCTCTGAGTAAAAAGTTATGCTCGTTTTAGTGAAGCCCTGTCGGGCAGACTTGATCGACGACCCCACCTACGGTTGGTAGGTCGACTTACGACCAGTAGGTCCCTCCGTGGGTGGCCTTTGACAGATTTTAAGTTAGGGTCATTTAGGTTTTTTTCTCATGCGTTGGGCACTTAAACTTCGTCGTTTTATTCCAAAACTACGTCGTTTTACTCAGTCTAAGCCTAATAACTTAGTCAAACTTACCCAAAACCCTCATTTACCTAAAATCATCCAAACTTGGAGAAAAAAGAAGAGGAAAAGTCAACCAAAACTCCCAAGAACAAGCAACAGTGTTCTTCAAAGTTTCAGCCCCGAAATTGAAGGATTTCACCGTAGATTTCGTCACCAGGTGTGTGGGATTTCACTGGTGGATTACTTTCGTCCACTAGGTCCCTAGATGATTCCTATATCTTGCTTAGACCTAGGGTTTCTATAACCTTAGATATTAGTTGTGATTTAGCTATTAAAGTATTCCTAATCAGATTATCATGTTTTCGTATAATCGTTGCTTAGTTCTTTGTATGAAACTCAGAACGCTAATTGTGTAGATTCTCTTAGTTCATGAATTACACATGGGGCGTATACATCGAACAATCATACCTTTATACCCCTGGCAATGTATCTTGGGTCCTCTCGATGGGGCATATACATCGGACTCCACGTTTAGTTTACGTGGTTTTATGTCAGTTAATGGTAGCTCCCACGTTCAGACTTCAGTGCATTTGACCAGGTCTTCAGTTATATTTCAGCATTCAGTCTCAGTATGTCATATTCAAGATTAGTACTTGGTCATTGCATTTAGCTCAGCCTTCAGTATATATCAACATTTACATTCAGTTCAGATTATGTTATTGCTCAATATGCTTTGTTCAGTTATGTATTTTATTAAGCTATACTCTATGTCGTGCATGCTCAGTACATTCCAAGTACTGACGCATACTCTGCGGTACATCCTTTCATGATGTAGGTTTAGGTACTCAGCATCCAGATCACGTATAGATCGATTCCTGATCTCCAGTTCAGCAGCTTCAGTGGCGAGTCCTCATACTTCGAGGACAATAGACATGCGTTACACTTTAGTCTTTTTATTTAGCTTTCAATTTTGCTAGAGTTAGCTGGGGGCATGTCCCAACAACTTTAGTCAGTTAGAGGCTTTTTCATACATAGTACTAGATTCAGTTTTAGTTTTGAGTTTGATCCTCCAATTGTTATTAAACTCATAGTCTTTTATATATTCAGATCAGTATTGGGTATTCCCCACTTTTAGTTATCACTGTTTAAGCTTTCGCAGAGTATATTTATTTAGTAATCTTTTAGTATGCTTATGATATGCCAGCTCAGGGTTAACTTGGGGTCACTCGTGATCCTAGGTCCCGTGTTTACGTCCATGGGGTAGCCTCGGGGAGTGACACATTCAAGCCAGGAAATTATTTACTCTAACCTTATCACATACTAGTACAGTCAATGTACTAACATCATTCGATCTACGTCATTTCATGATGCAGATACAGGTACTCAGGATCATCAACAAACGCTTCGTTGAGATCACTATTCACTCACAAATAGATTTTTGGTGAGGCCTCATTGCTTCTAGGAGACTCCATTTCATTTCAGTTAGTAGCTTTTGGTGGTGTCGCGGTTTTTGTCTCGACATCTATCTTACATTGTTAGAGGCTTCATAGACAGACTGAAGTAGATGTTCCCAGTATTTTTCTTAGGATGTTTTGTTTAACTCATGATTCATGTTAAGTATTTTGCAAGACAATATCGTTAAGACTTTCTTAAATGTCTATTGTTCACCTATTTAAGCTTCAGCGTATTGTTTAAAGTCATATAGCCAGGCTAAGGGTTCGCTTGGGGTTAAGAAATGGTTCTCAAGTGCCAGTTATTCCCAGGGTGTAGGCTTGGGGCGTGACAGTATGTCTCTAAATCATATACATAGCTTTCCAAATGTTGATATTGGTTGTGTCTTTATGACCAAATCACATTCATGAAGATGTTGCATCTCTTGAGCTTATCCCGATATGTCATTTTTTGTCTCTTGAATATGTTGAGTTAAGCCAAATACATCCTTGACAATCACTTAATTTGTGATCTCGTCGGTGTAGACAAATTGCTCATTCAAATTGTTTGTAGCAATAGCCAAGTGACATAAACTTTCATGATAATAAATTTGTTTGTCTTGTAGAATGATATGACAATATTTTCACATGAAAACATATAGCACTCTTGAGATCAAACTTCATATAAATCAAATGATTTCCTGTAGGTTCATAATCAATAAACCTTGACATGATTGGTTAGAATAAACAAAAATCAATATTTGATTCACTTTGATATTTGTATCGAGAAGAGTAATGTTATATTTTGCATGCACATTAATAAAATTACTATACCATGAATAATAATCACAGGGTACATAAGTGCACATATTGCACTGTGACACGGTACTTTCTAACTATTTTAATAAAATCAAAATTGATCCTTATGTTAAGCGATCTCATAACCAATAGGGTACTATAAGTGGAGTCGCTTTAAGACATTTTAAATCCTTCTGAGATTTTCATATAATATTTACTGTCTAGTTAGACATGATAATCACTCATTATACGTATTTAAGTTCTTCATATATTGTCAGACTAAAAGAAATTTCATTACATCCACCATAGGAGAAAACATCTCCATACAAGAATGTTAGGACTTTTGCAAAAAAACTTTATATCCCAAGGCACAAGTCGTACTTTATATTATAAGATTTTACTTATCGCAGAATAATCCATTTGTACCCCCACTGACATTATATCTTGATATGTGGATGATAAGTCCAGAACATCACTTTTCCCAGTGAAATAAAATATACTTTAATTGCATATTTTCTTTGGCCAATCATTGATCGGTCGATACTATTTGACATATTTGAATTTATGATCCTCGTCATTTATAATTTTGAGTGCTACATTATATGAAATATATCATCGATGTTTATTTGATATTGAATATAATATGACATAACTTACCGAGCTTTCTTTATTTTTCATCATTTTCAGGTACCTGAACCTTTGCAAAGGTTTTATAAAGTGTTATTTCATGGTGCTCTTTCTAAAGCACTTGCCTCATTATTATGACCATCTTTATCATTTGCTCCTCTTCTTCTTCAAGAATTTTTATCTATCACACTTCAGGTGTGCCATAAATTATGTCCTTCAATGATTTTTTATTTGAGCATTATAACTGAATTATAACATAGGGTCAGCAAATGCGTCTGACAATTGACTTAAATTATCTTTTCAATGGGGATCATATCAATGATAATTCATTATGTATAACTTATTTTCCAACTGCTTATCAACTCTCCCCCTTGTATCAGAGAATCTAACATTCACCCAATCTTATTTGACGACTCATCTTTATGCATTGCATAGTGATGGACCAATTGAATAATATACCACATGTTTAAATTTCTAGATGAGAATTATTTGATTTCTGACCCTGATGGAGATTCTTGTTGGCTTGATACGTACAAATGTTGTTATATTTTAAATAGCACATCTCATACCAAATTTCTTTTGGAAATGTTGTTCTCATTACCAATGGTTAAGCAATAATTAGAGGTACATAATTTCTTTTTAAGTCACTTGGGTATAAACCAACATCATCAATATAATTTTATAATTTGAAATGTGCTCTTGATTTAACAATTTGAGCAAACAACCTTTGCAAATATCAAATTGCAAGTTAATAACAAAGACCATAACATAGATGAGTCTATTAAAATCATATACTGGTAAATGGTCCACATAACGGGTGAATGGACCTATATCGTAACACCCCGTATCCTAGACAGACCAGAATGCAGATTCCAGAAGTTGAAGGTGCCACCGACGGGCACCACCCATGGACCGTAGAGTGACCCATGGACCGTAGGTGGGGTCTGTGGATCGCCACCCGCAGCCCCTCCCTAGAAAGCCCAAAAAATTTGGCTAAGGGTAGACCCACACCAGGAACTATGGACCGTAGGTGGGACCACGGTCCATGGTTCAGACCCGTAGATTTCCATTCTCTAAAGCCAACGACGGTTGACAGGACAGACCGTGGGTCAGTCCACGGACCGTCGGTCAGTCCGTCGGTTGGCCCCTGTCACGACCCAGGGGTACCCCCTAGATGTGACACGGCGTACAAGACTTCAAAAATTCTCATACAAGCCTCTTAGCGTATCATAACATAAGATAATAGAAAATGGTGCGGAATTTTAAAACATTTTTCAATACAATTGAAGTCTCATAAAATGAAGCGAAAGTCTATTACACTTGTCTCAAGCCATCTAATACTTGAAAAGAGTTAGGGACACAGCCCATACAAAAGTCTAAACATAAAAAGAAAGACATCAAAAGGAAAGGGTGATCAAGTCCTCGATGCTATGAGGACTCACCAAAGTTTCTCTTCTTGATCTACTATGAACCTAGCCACGAGAATGGAAGTCAATATCGCCAAACCCTACATTTGATAAGAATGTAGGCAAAAGTATGTGTTAGTACAATAATGTATAAAATATGACGGCTAGCATAAATCATCAACATAAGAATAAGAGGCATTAGTCAACATAAGACATATACCATAATCATGAGAGACAATAACATAAGTCATGAGCATAAGAGACATCATCATAAGACATAGACTATAAGTATAAGAAATAACAACATAGTCATAGGCATAATCAATGCATCTAGTTTAACATAATATAAGAGAAACACTTCATAAGCCACCTCAAGGCAAGCTTGTGCAATGCATCGATAAGACTCCATAATCCTACCCATGCTAAGCAAGTCACTTTAGGTCCTTATTCATATTCATCACATTTTAAACTCATCCTTAGCTTCTTTGTCATAAACAAGGGAACCTTCACCTTTAGTCAAACATATAAAGGAAAGCAACTTATAGCAACAATCCAAGTCAAGAATACATCATTACATAGACCATCAGCTTCTTGAGTAACTATAGTTCATACTAGACTTGACCTTGTGGGAATTTACCTTAACCGACATAGACCATGTGAGCTTACATGGAATCTGGTGTTACCCACAACGAAAAGGGTTGTCCTACTTGCCTAAGGTAAGACCATCATAAGGAGATTGCTACTAGAAACCCGGACTTTCTTACGAAAGAACTTCCATCTCAAGAGATTGCTTCAAGGAACCCGACTTTTCTCACGGAAGAGTTCCCATCTCACATCAATATCCACTCGGTGCTAAGCATCATTCCCACAGAGTACTTATTAAGTCATAACTTGATTCATGTCTTATGGAAGGATATCCTTGACAATCAATCTAAAAGAGTTCATTAGGATAGCTCTTAGATCATGCGTGAGAATAACCTTTCACCGTCCATGTCTACATTTAACATTAGATTCAATTAGCTGAGAAAGCCTTTCAACCTAGAATCTTCATCATGTGACAAAATCTTTCACATCATGTTCATTATGTGTTCATGAGAATAGCCTTTCAAGCAACACAACAACATTATCAAAATCATAGGACACTTCATTCATAGTCATGCATAAGTGTGTATGTGAGAATAACCTTTCAACAACACCACAATTACATCATAGTCATAATCACTTTACTCTCAAAGTGTTCTTAAAGCATATACATAACCTTCATAAAACATGCATAATATCATATATTGCCCTTTCAAGGGTCAAAGCTCATATCAAACCAATATATTTAGAATGACTACATTAGACATGGATATAATCACAATTCAAGTAATCAAATCACTGCATGCATAATCTCATATACTCATAATATAGATCATGTGGGTAAAGTCCTTCCACCATAATATCATATACAAATCAACATACATAATAGCTTCACTCTTAAGCCCTTAACATTCCTAGTTCATTCGTATTAGCTTTTACCCTCAAATCCCTAGAAATCACATTCATACTACAAGCCTTACTCTCAAGCAATACTTCACATGATCATCATCTATGCCAAATTATCAAGACAATCTAACCACGTGCTTCATTCTTAAGCAATTCTAATCATATAAACTCAAACTCAATCACCACACATCATGATTCATCATACAAGCCCTAATCACATTCACTTCATGTCTATATACTTTAATTTTAAGTAATTCATATCTAGGTGCTCTAATATCAAGCAATTCATAAAGTAATTCATCAATATTAGAAGGTCACATCTAGCCCTCAATTTCCCTTTTCATGGCATAAAACCAAACTATATCAATTTCACCCTAGAATATTAGGTTAATCAAGAATACATGTATAATCATACTAAAATCATGTAATTTCATCATAAAAAATCATAAATAACCATTTTCCACTCAATTGGATCAACATACAACAATACACACAATATAGCAAGGAACCTTAACTAGAACTGGGGATTCACCTTCATAATTGGGGGAAACATGGGGGATTCATGGATTAAGGGGGTCCATGAATGAATAAGCCATCATACCTTGATTATAAAGCCTAGCAAGCTTGAAATAATGGAGTATTGATTTGACCTAGCTTGATCCTCTTCTTCTTCTTCTTCTTCTTTCTAGAGAGAGGATTTTTTTAGAGAGAATTGAGTTTCTTGTGGGGATTTTGAAATAATGATTTAGGATGACTTAATTAAGAGTATAAAGTCTTTATATAGGTTGTCTAAACTAGGGTAAAACAACGTCACTTAATACTTAATTAATTTTGGAAAGTTCCATTAAGCCCTCACTTAATTGTTTAAAACTACCCACAGCCTCACCCACGAGACCACCCCCACAACCCGTGGGTGGATCCACGGGGAGTGCTGGTCAATCGTGGGTTGATTGGCTGGGGCTGTTTTTGGGACCCTTACCCACGACCCCTCACCTACGGGGCGTGGGTCCCTCCGTAGGTCTACTATTTTTGGGGCAGATTCTAGGGTCCTCCTCAAGGGCCCTTGGTTGGTTCTTGAGGGGTTGTACCTTGACATTCTAACCCGAAACCCTTCACTTTAAGTACGGGGAGTTATTCATGACTCTAACCCTTATGTCAAGATCTAGTTTAGCCTACTAGTTTCCGGTGTGTTACAACCCCGACAACTTTTAAGTCAGGGTCATTTTGATCTTTTCCCTATGCATTAGACACCTAAACTATGTCGTTTAACCCATAAGCTACGTTGTTTTAGTCAATTTTAGCCTAGTAACTTAATTTGAATTTACCCTAGTAAACTCATTCTCCAAAAACTTATCAAGTTGAACGAGAAAAGGGAGAAAGAGTCGACCAACCCTCTCCAAGAACGCAACAAGGTTTCCTCCTGTTTCAACCCCGAAATCGAAAGATTTCTCCGTGAAATTCATCACCAGGTATGTGAGATTTCACTAGTGGGTTCCTTTCACCCATTAGGTCCCTAGAATTCAGCCAGATTCTAGATTCTCTATATCATGTTTAGACCTAGGGTTTCTAGAACTTCAAATATATGTTGTGATTCAACTCTTAGAGTAATCCAAATTAGATTATCATGTTTTCCTAGAATTGCTGCTTAGTTCTTGCATGAAACTCAGAACCCTAGTTGTGTAAATTCATTTAGTTCATGAATTAGACTTGCTAGGTCAGTTTATTCAGTTATACATGCTCAGTTAAGAATGTTTCATCATCAGTTCATTAATGTTGCATTTTCATTTAGCATGTAAGTATTTTGAGCTATTCAATATTTACAGAAAATTAGTTATAAAGTGTTACTTACATAATTAGTTGGGAGTAGGCTTAATATCGAGTGGACTAAGGGTCAGTCACCCTCATAGTCCCAGAACTATGTGCCCCCGTAGCATAAGTCCGCTTTGTGGGCAACATATTTAGTGATCACACAGTCATGCCTCTATACCCTGGCAAGGTATATTGGGTCCTCTCGATGGGGTGATACATCGGACTTCACGGATAGCTCTCACGGTATTATTTCGGTTCCCATAGTCAGACTCTAGTGTATTGACCAGGTTATAAGTTATACTTCAGTATTCAGTCTCAACATGTTTATACTTGGTCACTGCATTCAGTTAGCTCAGTATTCAGTATTTTTCAGCATTTACATTCATTTCAGATATTATCATTGCTCTTATTGCTTTGTTCAATTATGTATATATTGTTCAGCTTGATTTTATCCTGCATGCTCAGTACCTTTCAAGTATTGATGCATACTCTGCGCTACATCTTCTCGTGATGTAGGTTCAGGTCCTTAGCATTCAGATCACGCATAGATCGGTTTTTGATCTCCAATTCAGCGGTATCAGTGGTGAGTCCTCATTCTTCGAGGACTATAAACATGTTTCCCTTTTTACATTCAGTTTTTCAGTTTCAATTTTTC
The DNA here is from genome assembly GCF_000226075.1 of Solanum tuberosum. NCBI lineage: Eukaryota > Viridiplantae > Streptophyta > Magnoliopsida > Solanales > Solanaceae > Solanum > Solanum tuberosum. Next base: position 485,658 of record NW_006238979.1, on the reverse strand, counting down.
TAGAGTTAGCTGGAGGCATGTCCCAGCATTTCTAGTCAGTTAGAGGCTTTTATTCAGACATAGTTAGTTTCAGTTTTAGTTGAGTTTGATCTTTCAGTTGTCATTAAACTCATTTTTATATATTCAAATTTAGAATAGGTATTCCCTATCATTTTCCCCTTTATGTTATGTTTTAAGCTTTCACACATAATTATCTTATTTAAGTTATCTTAGTATGCTTATGATATGCTAGTAGGTTTAGCTTGGAGTCACTCGTGATCCTCAATCTCGTGTTTACGTCTTGAGGGTAGCCTCGGGGCGTGACAAACTTGGTATCAAAGTATTAGGTTTAAGAGTCCTAGGATGTCTGAAAAGCTGCACTAAGTAGAGTCCCTTTCATGAGTGTGAAGCGCGCCACATTTATGAGGGGGACGCTACGAAGTGTTTTAGGAAAAACTTCACTTTCTTGATATTCTTATCGTGCGTGGTATGATCTTCTTTTTTAACTCGACGTTATACGTTTCAGATCATGCCTCCTAGTAGAGCTTACCCCAGGAATGCTAATCCACGCAACGCTAACGTAGTTCCTCCAGTCCCAGATCAGAAAGTTTTAAATGCAGAGTTTCGGAACGCCATTCAACTATTGGCCTAGAGTGTAGTTAACCAGAACAATCAACAGGTTCCAGTTCCTGCAAATGTTAGTGGTGGAGCGACGACATCTAGGGTCCATGATTTTGTTAGGATGAATCCACCTGTGTTTCTAGGGTCGTAGGTTGGTGAGGATCCCTATAACTTCATTGATGAGGTCAAGAAAATCTTTGGAGTAATGCAAGTGACATGAAATGATAGGGTAGAGTTGGTGTCCTACTAGCTCAAGGATGTGGCTCACATTTGGTTTTCACAGTGGAAAGACAACATGGGTGAGAATTTAGCTCCTGTGACTTGGGAGTGATTTACTGGAGCTTTTCTGGACAGGTTCTTTCCAAGAGAGTTGCGAGAGGCTAAGGCTCGGGATTTCATGAATTTGAGGCAAGGTTCCATGATAGTCCAAGAGTATGGACTTAAGTTCACCCAACTCTCCAAGTATCCTCCACACATGGTTGCCGATTCCAGGGCTCAGATGAGTAAGTTTCTATTTGGGGTATCTGACTTGGTAAGAACATAGTGTAGAAATGCTATGTTGTTGGAAGATATGAACATCTCTAGGCTCATGACTCATGCTCAGCAGGTTGAGAGAGATAAGCTTAGGGAACATGCTAAGGATAACAAAAGGGCTAGGACATGCAACTATGAGTATTCTCAGTAGAAATTGGGTGGTGGAAATCGCTTGCAGTTTCAGCAGAAATCTTCAGCTCCAGCACCTTCATCAGCTAGTGTTCCATCCTCCAAGTAGCGCATCAGGCTCTAAGTCTCATGGGAGTGTTTTAGGTACTAGAACTTACCCAACTTGTCCAAAGTGTGGTAAGAACCATTCGGGCGAGTGTCTTGCAGAGAAGGATGGATGTTTTGGGTGTGGTCAGACTGGTCACATGTTGAGGGATTTCCCTTCTTCTAAATAGGGAAAGAGGTAACAATGGTAGGGTTCAGTCTACAACTTCAGCAGCACCAGCAGATCACCTGACTCGGCAGGGTAACTCATCTGGTACAGATGGCAATCAGTGCCAGAACATGTTGTATGCTCTCCAAGCTTGCCAGGACCAGGAAGATTCTCCTAATGTGGTTACTGGTACGTTGCGAGTCTTTCATTTAGATGTTTATGCTTTGTTATATCCAGGGCTACTCTTTCCTTCGTAACTTCGTATATAGCAGTAAACTTCGTTATCAGTCCAGAAACTCTCTCAGAACCCTTCTAAGTCTATACTCCAGTCGGTGACCTAGTTATAGCTAAACGGGTATACAGAAATTGCCCTGTCACAATCTCTTAGAAAGTCACCTCAGCAAATCTTGTAGAGTTAGAAATGGTAGACTTCGATGTCATTGTAGGAATGGATTGGTTACATTCCTGTTATGCCTCAGTCGATTGTAGAGCTAGTATCATTCGTTTCCAGGTAGTAGCTCAGTGCCTATTTGTAGAGCCAATCTTAGAATGGACGGGTAGTAGCTCAGTGCCTATGGGTTGATTCAAATCTTACCTTAAGGCCAGAAATGTGATATCTAAGGGGTATCTCTATCATCTAGTTCGGGTTAAGGATTCAAGCTTCGAAACCCTAACTCTTGAGTCAGTTCTAGTAGTTAATGAGTTCCCAGAAGTGTTTCCAGAAGATTTTCCCAGAGTTCCTCCCGAAAGGGAATTCGACTTTGGAATTGATCTCCTTCCAGATTCCCAGCCTATTTCTATTCCTCCTTACAGAATGGCTCCAGCTGAGCTTAAGGAATTGAAAGAGCAGTTGAAAGACCTTCTAGATAAGGGCTTCATCAGACCCAGTATTTCCCCATGGGGTGCACCAGTGTTGATCGTGAAAAAGAAAGATGGGTCTCTTAGGATGTGCATTCACTATCGGCAGTTGAACAAAGTCACCATCAAGAATAAGTACCATATCCCCCGAATTGATGACTTGTTCGACCAACTTCAGGGTGCTAGTCATTTTTTGAAGATATACCTCAGATCCGGTTATCATCAGCTCAGAGTCAAAGATAGTGACATCCCGAAAATAGCCTTCAGAACTCGGTATGGTCATTATAAATTTGTAGTTATGTCATTTGGACCAACCAATGCTCCTATAGCTTTCATGGATTTGATGAACAGGGTGTTCAAGCAGTATTTGGACTTGTTCGTTATCGCCTTTATTGATGATATCCTCATTTACTCTAGGAATGAGGAAGAACATGCGACTCATTTGAGGTTGTCCTGCAAACTCTCAAAGATCGCCAGTTATTCGCTACGTTTAGCAAGTGTGAGTTTTGGTTGCAATCTGTTGCTTTCCTTGGGCATATAGTATCTAGCGAAGGGTTCCAAGTGGATTCTGAGAAGATAGAGGCAATGAAACAATGGCCCAGACCTATCTCTCCTATAGATATCAGAAGTTTCTTGGGTTTGGCTGGTTATTACAGAAGGTTCGTGGAAGGATTTTCATCCATAGCTTCTCTATTGACTAAGTTGACTCATAAAAAGGTTAAGTTCCAGTGGTCAGATGATTGTGAGAAGAGCTTCTCAGAACTGAAAACTAGGTTGACTACATCTCTTGTTTTGACTCTATTAGAGGGTTCAAACGGTTATGTGATCTATTGTGATGCATCCAGAGTCTGCCTAGGATGTGTGTTGATGCAGCGAGGTAAGGTTATAGCATATGCTTCTAGATAGCTTAAGGTGCATGATAAGAACTATCCAACTCATGATCTCGAGCTTGCAACCTTAGTATTTGCCCTTAAGATTTGGAGACATTACTTGTATGGTGTTCACGTAGATGTGTTCACAGACCATAAGAGCCTTCAATATGTGTTCACCCAGAAAGAGATGAATTTTCGCCAGAGGAGATGGCTTGAGTTCCTTAAGGACTATGATATTAATGTGCTTTACCATCCTGGTAAGACGAATGTAGTAACAGATGCTCTTAGCGGACTATCTATGGGTAGTGTCGCACATGTTGAGGACGAAAGGAAAGAACTAGCGAAAGATGCTCATCGGCTTGCTCGCCCAGGAGTTCGCCTTATGAGCATATCAAATGGTGGTGTAACAGTTCAGAATGGGCCAGAATCTTCATTGGTAGTGGAGGTTAAGGAAAGACAAGACAGTGATCCTATATTGCTTCAACTGAAGGGTGCATTTCATCAGTAGAATGTTAAGGTTTTCTCCCAAGGGGGAGATGGTGTGCTTCGCTATCAGGGTCGTTTATGTGTCCCTAAGGTAGGCGAGTTGAGACAACAGATCTTTACAGAAGCCCATACCTCCAGGTATTCTATTCATCCAGGTGCCACTAAGATGTACTATGATCTGTGGGAAATCTTTTGGTGGAATGGCATGAAAAGGGATGTAGCAGATTTTGTGGCTAAGTGCCCAAATTGCCAGCAGGTGAAGGTAGAACTTCAGAAACCAGGTGGTATGACTTAAGAGATCAACATCACTACATGGAAATGGGAAGTGATAAACATGGACTTCATTATAGGTTTACCTCGTACTCGCAGACAACATGACTCCATTTGGGTGATAGTTGACAGAGTTACTAAGTCTGCTCACTTTTTTGGTTGTCAAGACTACAGATTCGGCGGAGGACTACGCCAAGCTTTACATTTATGAGATAGTCAGGTTGCATGGGGTTCCTTTGTCTATCATCTCATATAGAGGTCATCAGTTTACCTCTCATTTTTATAAGTCGTTCCATAAAGGTCTTGGTACCTAGGTTAATCTCAGGACAATATTTCATCCCCAGATGGATGGTCAGGCAGAGCGTTCCATTCAGACCTTAGAGGACATGTTAAGAGCTTGCGTGATCAATTTCAAGGGTAGTTGGGATGATCACCTTCCTCTTATAGAGTTTGCCTACAATAATATCTACTATTCCAGCATTCAGATCGCCCCTTATGAGGCTTTGTATGGGCGTAGGTGTAGATCTCCGGTTGGTTGGTTTGAAGTAGGTGAAGCAACCTTGATAGGGCCAGATTCGGTTCATGATGCTATGGAAAAAGTTCAGCTCATTAGAGATAGACTTAAGACAGCCCAGAGTCGCCAAAAGTCCTATGCATCTGTAAGGAGAAGGGACTTGGAGTTCCAAATTGATGATTGGGTTTTCCTGAAAGTGTCACCTATGAAGGGGTGATGAGGTTTGGCAAGAAAGGGAAGCTCAATCCTAGATATGTAGGCCCTTACATGATCTTGAAAAAAGTTGGTAAAGTGGCTTGTGAGTTAGAGTTGCCAGCAGAACTAGCAGCAGTGCATCCAGTCTTTCATGTTTCATTGTTGAAAAAGTGTATGGGTGATCCAGTATCTATAGTACCATTGGAAAGTGTGGTTGTGAAGGATAGTCTCACTTATGAGGATGTGCCGGTTGAAATTCTTGATCGTCAGGTTCTAAGGTTGAGGAACAAAGAAGTCGCTTCAGTTAAGGTTTTGTGGAGGAGTCAATCCGTAGAGGGAGCTACTTGGGAAACAGAAGCAGCCATGAAGGCCAAGTATCCTCATCTCTTTCCTTCCGATTCCATTCCAGCTTGAGGTAATAGTTCCTCTCCAGTCTTTCAGTTACTCATGCGTAAATTCAGTCTTGGTATATTATTTCTTCAGTTATAACTGCATTTCAGCGTATTTGCATATTTTGGGAACTTAGTTGAGTCAGATTTCGGTTTCCAGTACTTAGTGGTAAGGTTTGCAGCTCTTTCCCTCCATTTTTTCCCCAGCTAGTTTAGTCTTCATTCGAGGATGAATATTCCCAAGGTGGAGATAATGTAACACCCCGTATCCTAGACAAACCATAATGCAGATTCCAAAAGTTGTAGGTGCCACTGACGGGCACCACCACGGACCGTAAGGTGACCCATGGACCTTTGGTGGGGTCCATGGATAGCCACATGTAGCCCCTCTCCAGAAAGCCCAGAAAATTTGGCTAAGGGTAGACCCATGCCAGGACCTACGGATCGTAGGTGGGACCACGGTCCGTGGTCTAGGTCTGTGGCTTAGACCCCCATATTTCCATTCTCTGAAAGCCAACTACGGTTGACAAGACGAACCGTCGGTTGGCCCCGACAACTTTTAAGTCAGGGTCATTTTGGTCTTTTCCCTATGCGTTGGACACCTAAACTACGTCGTTTTAGTCAGTTTTATCCTAGTAACTTACTTAGACCTTACCCTAGTTAACTCATTCTCCAAAAAATCATCAAGTTGAACGAGAGAAGGGAGAAAGAGTCGATCAACCCTCTCCAAGAACACAACAAGGTTTCCTCCAGTTTCAGCCCCGAATTCGAAAGATTTCTCCGTGAAATTCGTCACCAGGTATGTGGGATTTCACTAGTGGGTTCCTTTCACCCATTAGGATCCTAGAATTCAGTCAGATTCTTGATTCTCTATATCATGTTTAGACCTAGGGTTTCTAGAACTTCGATTTATGTTGTGATTCAGCTGTTAGACTAATCCAAATCAGATATTCATATTTTCATTGAATTGTTGCTTAGTTCTTGCATGAAACTCAGAACCCTAGTTGTGTAGATTCATTTAGTTCATGAATTACACTTGCTAGGTCAGTTTATTCAGTTATACATGCTCTAGTTAAGAATGCTTCATTATCAGTTCACTAATGTTGCATTTTCAGTTAACATGTCAGTATTTTGAGCTATTCAGTATTTATAGAAATTCAGTTATAACGTGTTACTTACATAATCAGTTAGGAGTAGGCTTAATACCGAGTGGACTAAGGGTCAGTCACCCTCATAGTCCCAGAACTACGTGCCCCCGTAGGATAAGTCCCCTCTGTGGGCAACATATTTAGTGATCACGCCAGTCATGCCTCTATACCATGACAAGGTATATTGGGTCCTCTCAATGGGGGGATATATCGAACTCCACATATAGCTCTCGTGGTTTTATATCGGTTAATATTAGCTCCCATAGTCGGACTCTAGTGTATTGACCAGGTTATAAGTTATAGTTCAGTATTCAGTCTCAACATGTTTATACTTGGTCACTGCATTCAGTTAGCTCAGTATTTAGTATATTTCAGCATTTACATTCAGTTCAGATATTATCATTGCTCTTATTGCTTTGTTCAATTATGTATATATTTTTAAGCTTGATTCTATTATGCATGCTCAGTACCTTTCATGTTTTGATGCTTACACTGCGCTATATCTTCTCGTGATGTAGGTTTAGGTCCTCAGCATTCAGATCACGCATAGATGGTTTCCTATCTCCATTTCAGCAGTATTAGTGGTGAGTCCTCATTCTTCGAGGACGATAGACATGTTTCCCTTTTTACATTCAGTCTTTCAGTTTCAGTTTTGCTAGAGTTAGTTGGGGGCATGTCCCAGCATCTCTAGTCAGTTAGAGGCTTTTATTCACACATAGTTAGATTCAGTTTTAGTTGAATTTGATCTTTCAGTTGTCATTAAACTCAGTTGTATATATTCAGATTTAGAATGGGTATTCCTTATCATTTTCCCCTTTATGTTATGTTTTAAGTTTCCGCACTGAATTATCTTATTTTAGTTAGCTTAGTATGCTTATGATATAACCACATGAATTCTCAATTACTTTCGCATCATTTTTGAATAAAGATAGTTAACCAGCCATGCCAAGTGATATTTATTTTAGTAAACTTCTAGTTTATTTTGCATGTGATTCCATCATCGGGTCCATATTTATTTACCACAAACAACATGAAAAATATAGATAATCTTTCTCATACATATTTATTACCCACTTTGAATGTAGTAATATGAATATATTAAATCTTTCCATATTTTATAGTCTCACTATATGTGTATATATATATATACATATATATTCTCTTTGACTATTTCTTTGAAACTTAATAAGTTCCTTTCGAGACTTACTACAATTTCACTATCATGAGAAATTTTATTTTTTCGGACAGTAGCGCATTAGCTCACCAAAACTCACAATTAACATTGGATACTATCAGATATTTTGTATATTGTTTGTGTGGTGAAATATATATCATCATTGTCATGGTCAAAATCATTACAAGCAAACTTGTTTCTTGATTTACTTTTGCCATTAGTTGTCACGCCTTAAGCCTACACCCTGGACATGACTGACACTCGAGAACCATTGTTGGCCTCCAAGCAAACCCTCATTATGGCTGACTACAAGCGAAAGACTAACAAAAGTATACATAAGCATCAAATTGAAAGAAACGTTTAAAAATAGTTTACCAAAATCTCAAAACTTCGCTGAATAAACTGAGTATAAAACATAAGTTTTAAATAAAACATCTGAATTAAAAAAAAACTCTCCAAAATTATCTATCTATGAAGCCTCTACTATACAAATATGAGTGTCAAGACGAGACCCACGACTCCTCAAGGGAACTACTACTAACAACTCATAAAACTGGAGTCCTCTAGAAGCTAGGAGATCTTACTCAAAACTTGACGAGCAGATGAAGTGATCTCAACGGACTCTTGTTGAGGATCCTAAGAACATGTATCTGCATCATTACAATATGCAAGTTGAATGACATCAATGCACTGAATGTACGAGTATGTAATATAGCCGAATAATAAATAACTGAATGAAAAGCCTGCATTAGATATAGATATATACTCAACAAAATGTAAAAAAATAAAGAACTGAAATCATTAAAACTTTACAAAAATACTTACTCATCTCTAAACCCAACATATTAAGTGATATAATAAAAATACACTTTTAACTCTTTTTGGTAGATTCTCTAATCGATAACCATTACTATGAGCTACGTGATGATACAACATTTTGCCCACGCTGCCAAAACTGTCTTATACCTTGCCGGGGTATAAAACACCTCAACTAAGTGAATCCACTAAGCTCTGCCCAAAGGCACTAAGGATTCATCAAAAAAATATGATCATTTACCCATGTTGGCATACATGGTTTATAAGGATTTTGAGTTGTCTAAACTCATTTACATATCGGTGCTCAATACTACTCCCAATAATATATATATACTCATGCTCAAATGTATAAAACATACTCCTTTTCTAGTTTGAGGTAATTGCTCAAACTATCCTCTTAAAAGAAGTAACTGCTCTGTAATATCTCTGAACTCATAAACTCATTTAGAAATCAAAGTCTCTTTTCTCAAAATAATAATCTCTTTCTTCATGTAAAAAAATGAAACATTTGGGAAATACTTAGTTTCCTTATACTCTTTCTCAAACTCCTCTTTACTTCCTCAAAATTCCAAGGATGTTACAATATCTCCTCCTTGAGATCATTTATCCTCGAATGACGGCTGGACTAAAAATGGAAAGGGGTTAAACTTACTATCTTTCTACCTTCTGAACTTGCCTACTAACATAGGCGAACCTGATTCCTACTAAGAGTATGGAACTGTCTATGGCACATAGGTCAATAACGATCTGAGTTTGAACATAGTCACACTCTATCTGAAGCTATTTGACATAAAGCAGGGATATATGGGAATGAAGTAAGAATACAAATATTATGCCTTGAGTGATATGACTGGTATCTTTAAGCTTAGCAACACTTCTCAACTATGCATACCTTTCTGAATACTGCACCTCATTAGGCACAACTCATAATACCTACAAGGGTTTGTGACTACCCTTACCAAGGTCTAAGTTAAACTGTCTGCTATTAATGTGTTATAGCCTAATCTCTAATTCACATGATGCTACACATGAGATGTTTATACTAATATAATTCACAAAATTCAGGTTTTATACCTCCATAAGGAATCTCATCCCAAGAATACTACTCCTTACCACTACATTCAATAAACCTTCGAGTCCTAGTCAAGAGGCATCTAATGCCTCATGTACTCATCCACATGTGACAACACCACATTCATGCCTAGTACTATAGTCAATCGATGTACTCCTACTAACCAATCCTCCTAAGAATTCCTCATTCCCTCGTCATTTGTATCAATTGAAATTTCACGCATTACTATTAGGAGCTAACTAACTACTCTCACCTAACTAGCACTTGTAGTAAAACTTCATTCATTATTCTTACACTTTTATAACCTTAGATGGAATAAGTAGACAACTGCTACCAACATAAGAAACATCAACCTTCTCCTTCTATCATCACTTAGCTACCATCATCAACATCACTCCCTAACTAAAAAGGATCACTGAACGAGCTTTAGGGCAAACAATCATAAGCACGATTCATTTGAGAATTCTAATATAAGAATATGCATGACATTATGATGCTAGCCATTGAGATCAAATAATGAAATTGTGATACTGAGCATACTATGAGACATCGCTTATATGAATAAGTTCATGCAATGAGGCTAATACCCATAACTTTATAGAGAAAGATTTAGATCAATGGGTTAAAATATTTTCCCATCATTCTGGAAATTGAACATAGATGTGAATATCTCTGAAGTGTATGAGCATAGCTCATGAACACAATTCTGATATAAGAGACATTAACATAATGTTGTAAAGACTGACTTTGAGGGATATACTAGAGTATGAATGAATCGATATATCACTTCAAATCTTCCTGAACACATTACTATCTAATTCTCAACACTTGATTTGGTTTCTCATCTTATCATCTCCCCCTTAGGTTTGAAGCCGACACTTCAAAGCTATCGATCTATTCCATCATCTCTAAATTAGTCTATATTTGCTTTACTCTAATACTCAGAAAATGCTACTCTCATTGCTACTAAACTCTCCACACGCATGCACTAAGATTCCTTCTAAGGCTTCTTTCTGAGATACTTTTCGTAACTTCTTTCGGCTTCTATGAAAGACTTTCTATAACTGTTACCCGTATTGACTTATAAAGTTGCTTAATAACTCTTAAGGAAAAACACATTACTTACATCAGTCTATTCCATATTGATAGATCAAATACTATCTAGACACACATGAAAAATCATAAACTTAATTGGAACCTCGTTTGACTATATACAATCTCGGGTACACCTCTTAATGCTCTTGTTACTCTAATGACTTAGCCACACTTTATTGCTCTCATCTAAAAGTCAGAATCCCATACTTGTACCACTTACACTCATTGCAACTAACACCTTAATTCCTCACCTACTCTATGTCAAATCTACCAGATCAGATCTCAAAATTAACATCCTCACCCTTATGTTGCAATCTTATTTTTTTTTATCACGACACTCATCTCAAATTCAAGCTTAGTGTCTAGTACTAAACACAATTATCATTACAATTTCTCACATACTATAACTTATGAATACTAGATACAATTAAGAAATACTTGCTCACTAAGACCTCATAACAAGTAGTCAATATTTATCTCTCTGTTTACATACTTATAATTACTGTCACATTCAATTTCACAACTTAAGTACTACTTACCCATTCACTACACATCATTGCCTAATTAGTTCTATAAACCTCTGAATACCATGAGGTTCTCCCTTCAAAATTTATAAGCCTATTTTAGATCTCTCACCTCATGAATATTCCTTCTCTTCTATTCAACACCTATAGTTGGTTGTTACTAACACATTGACAAATCATCATAAACTCTTTTCTAGTTAAAGTATACTCTAACTCATCCTAACTCGTAACTATTCCTCTACCCTCTATCATGAACTTTATACCAAATTATTATTCCTTAGTCTACACATAAGGAAACCTCATCTTTAATGACTTACTAGGTACATTTTATTAGGTACATGGCTACAACTTACATACTCTACTCAATAACTATCCCCATTTATTAGGTTACTACACCTTTAAATAAATACTTCTAATTCGTGCATTTCTACTACTACTGACTCATAACATTGCAACTCATACTATCTTTTGGGTGACAAAACATTGCCCAAACATTCTAAAACATACTCTCCTCTTAAAGGTCTCGCTTGTATAAGGTTTAGAAAACAAACTCTGGGAGTACATCTCGCTTTAGCATGAACGCACGATTCATATGAATAAGAGTGCATTCTTTCGAATCTGAACACTTAAGATCACTCATGGGCTTCTCTCTAGCCCCTCTGTAGTTTCATAAATTTATTAACACTTTTGCTAAGAGTAACTCATTGATAAGGAACTGACTTTGGATTTAAACTACCTTAAGTATGAGGGGGTAGTCAATTGGATTTTAAGAAATGCACGAGTATGAATAAGTTCCTTATGACATAGTACTAGTGCACAATTTAGAGTATGAAAGAAAGAAAACTTCTCTTAAATGTTAGTAGTCCCTCATTTATACAAGTGGGGCCTTCACAATCCTAAATAAGATCCTACCGACACGGGTTCATAGAATACCTAGGATACTTGAACTCTGTGCTCTAATACCAAGTTTGTCACACCCCGTTCCTACCCCTGAACGTGGCCGGCACTCAGGAATCATTGCTTACCCCCAAGTGAACCCTCATCCTGGATGAATACAAGCGGAAGACTAGCTCAAGCATACATAAGAATCAAATTGAAAGAAACATTTAAAATAGTTTACTGAATCTTAAAAGTTCGCTGAATATACTGAGTATGAAAGATAAATTTTAAATAAAACATGTGAAACATAAAGACTCTCCAAAATTGTCTATCTATGAAGCCAATACTATAAAAAGATGAGTGTCGGGGCAAGACCCACGACTCCTTATGGGAACTACTATAAAAACTCATAAAACTGGAGTCCTCCAGAAGCAAGGAGGTCTTACTCAAAAGATGACAAGTAGATAAATTGATCTCCACGGACTCTTGTTGAGGATCCAAAGAACTTGTATCTGCATCATTAAAAGATGCAGGTCAAATGGCATCAATACGTTGAATGTACGAGTATGTAATATAGTTGAATAACAAATAACTAAATCAAAGGAATGCAGTAGATATAGATATATACTCAATTGAATGTAAAGAAATAAATAAGTGAAATCATTCAAACTTTACAAAAATACTTACTTATCTCTAAACTCAACATATTAAGTATTATAATAAAAATACACTTTTAACTCTATTTGGGAGATAATCTAACTGGCAACCATCAATATGAGCTACATGATGATACAACGTCTCGCCCACACTGTCAGAACTGTCTTATACCTTGTCAGGGTATAGAACACCTCAACTAAGTGGATCCACTAAGCTTTGCTTGAAAGCACTAAGGATTCATCTAAAAAATATGATCCTTTAACCATGTTGGCATACATGGTTTATGAGAATTTTGAGTTGTATGAACTCATCCCCATATCGGTACTCAATACTACTCCCAATAATATATATATATATACTCATGCTCAAATGTATAAAACTTACTCTTTCTCCAGTTTGAGATAATTGCTCAAACTATCCTCTTAAAAGAGGTTTGTAATATCTCTGAACTCATAAACTTGTTTAGAAATCAAAGTTTCTCTTTTCTCAAAATAATACTCTCTTTCTTCATGTAAAAAATGAAACATTTGGAAAATACTTTGTTCCCTTATACTCTTTCTCAAACTCCTCTTTACTTCCTCAAAACTCTGTTTAAACACAAATGTTGACTTTAAAAGATTCTCAAAAGTCATAACTTAAATAGGGTTAATGCTGAAATATAGACATGAATGAATCAACTCAAGGATATCAATAACAATATAGAAAACTCAATACTCAGAACTCATAATACTATTCATTTCAAGAATACTCAATTCATAGGGTTCATAATGAAATATAGAAATGAACGAATCAACTCAAGAATCTTCATGCATAACATATAACACTTTAATAATTAGGAATGGATTTCAAAAAGAAACAGGAACTCAAGGACCCAAAATCAACTAAATAAAATCTCTTGAACTTTTCTCTTAAACTCGCTTTGGTTTTGAATGTAAATTAAGACACGTGATTAGAACATGTCTCAAAGGTAAATGGAGCCTATAGGAGCTAATACGGAGAAGGGAAATGTAGCCACGACTCAAATGAACACATCCGGATGAAACATGGAAGGCATCGGCAATGCGACCCCTGGCACACTGTTGGCGCGGGGAGCCAGGCACAAAACCTCAGCCCCAGGTTTGGGGCGTATTGCTGGCGCAGGGCGCCATGCCCCAAACTTGTGGGAGCCAGCTTTGGCACCTTCGTGGCGCACCGCCCCATACCCTTGCCTAGCAACCCGACGAATTTTCAAGCTAAAATTAGGACCCCACTAGTTTAGAATCGGGAAAATTTCTCATAAACTCTTCTTGATTCTCACGAATACATGAGAAATTTCATACAATTCCTTTGGAAACATAACTCCACCAAAGATTCACAAAACAAAAGAATCAAAACCTTCTTTGTTAAAGAATTGAACTCAAATAAAGAACTACGAATGGATCCTTCAGATATAATGATTTCTTGACTAAATTCAGATGTAGGGTGTGAGAACAAACATGTCCAACACTATGAGAAGCCTTACATACCTGGAAAGAACAAAGGTTCTTGGCGAAATCGATGGAAACTTGAAGAACGCCTAAACCCTATCTTTTTCTCCTCTTGAAACCTTGCTCTAATTCTTCTAACCGTTAAAAAACATGAAGAATTGTTTTAGCGCTGCCTAGACCTTTAATTAGGTGAACAAAAACGTGGCTAGGCTTAGTAGGGATGGGAAAACACCAAACTACCCCTCTAAAAACGATTGAGGTGTCTTAAAATTGTGGCTTCACTAAAACAAGCATATCTTTTTACTCCAAACTCAAAATTAAGCAAACTTGGCGGCGTTGGAAAAAGAACTAAAAAACCTTTAATTTAATAGGTCAAGGGCCACCTTTTTTTGTGTGCTAAGAGATATGATCATTTGAAGTTGACACAAGAAAAATCTCATATTGAAACTCAATCGGTAAGAAAGCTTTCAACTCAACTTTGTGCTATGGGATTCTAGTGACCTTATTTAATCTTCGAAACCATTCCCACACTCAAAAATTGACCTTAACACCTAACAATAATTAAAAATCACTAGGTACAATCTTATTCACAATTGAAGAATGGTTCGAGTCTTAACTTAGAAATTTTTGGGATGTTACAATAGTATCTTCTCCTCCCTTTTAAAAAATAAATATGGAAAAATATCTTTGACGTACAGAGATACATTACTAATGATAATTGTTCAATCAATAATTTTGATTCTTGGTCATGGTCATAATCTTACATGCAAGAATTATTTCGATCTTCTGACCTTTTGGTAGTTTATAATAAAACATACCACAATATTTGTGATGTACTAAAAGTACTTTTATCAATGACCATTTGTATCAAAATAAAATTTTCTTATTTCTCTCAAACCTCATGTACAGGTGAGTAGTGGCAATTATCCAATCATATATAAACACATTATTATTCTTAATTTTCATCATCTCTTGACACATTCACTTTCAAGAATGATCAAGTATTCATGAGGTTTATCAAAAGTCACATTCTCTTCAAGGAACTCATGACTATAATTATATATACATGCTTCATAATTATTAATTATAAGCTTGTTGTCATATCTTTAATATTTATAATATTTATATGACACACTTGAACATCACTTTTTGAAGTGTACCACCACTTTTTCTTTCTTTCTTTTGATGGACGATTTATAAACTTATCAAATTATTAGATCGCACAATAACCATGTGTTTAATGACCTTTCATACTATTTTGATGAAAAAAACTTACATTCACTCTTTGCAGGACCATTTTGAGAACTCATAATGTTCTCTCTTTAATAATTATTAGAACGATGACTATTATTATTATTTTGTTCCTTCATGTCAATATTCATATTTTGAACCATAAAATTATCTTGTCATCTTTCAAATATTTAATCTATTGCTATCACATTCATTTCAAAGAATGGAGCATATTCAATGGAACTGGCTTCACAATTTTTTTTTATCAAGAGCATATCGATTTGCTCAGTCATCATTATATCACCAATATATTGCATTGGGACTTTAACCCATTGTCTTATCTATATAAAGGTGTGTTAGATCAAAATATGATGGAATTTGAACCCAAAATCTTATCATCATGGTCCATCAAGACTTTGATTAATGTCTTACCTTTTGGTATGATGAAACTTGAATCCAATGTCTTATCCTCAATCAATAACATAATAGAACAAATTGTACAATCACCCTCGAGCCTTTAATTTAAAACTTATCACTTTATAATTATATTCTATTGGAAGTGGTACAAAACTACCATCCATCAACCTATTGGCTCCCAAATATCCATGTCATCCACCTATTGGTTCCCAAATACTCATGTCATCCACATTTGGGTCCACTATTGACCACTTTTATAACATATTATCATTTAAATAATTTGTGGCGACCATTTATTAGTTACAATTTAATTACTTAAATTAATTTACAAACCCACCTATTACTAATTGTACCAGACTCATATTAACTACAGTAGATCCAAATTAACTACACCCGTCCCCAATTACATTTATCCCATCGATTAAAACAAATGCACCCTTCATTCCCAATATTTCACTTCATCTTCCAACTTTCTTCCCCAGTATATTAGCCTACAATCTCAAAAAATACTACCTAAATACACACATGTATCACCATAAAAATCACCAAAACACTCATGATTTTTTATGGTAATATATATGAGTGTATTTATGTAGTGCTTTTCGAGATTGTAGGCGAATATATTTGGAAAAGAGGTTGGAAGAGGAAGTAAAATGTTGGGAATGAAATGTGTATTTGTTTTAATTAGTGGGGTAAATGTAATTTGAGGCGGATGTAGTTTATTTGGGTCGGGTGTGGTTAATTTGAGTCGAGTGTAGTTATTTTGGGTTGGGTATAATTAGTAATGGGTGGGTTTGTAAATTAGTTTAATTAATTAAATTGTAAACAATAGACGTATTAAAAAATTATTTAAATTATTTAAATTAAAATCCACTATA
>NW_006238979.1:456702-464202 GCF_000226075.1 Solanum tuberosum | reverse complement strand
TACGAAGGCTTCTTATTCCACAACAACGAAAGCACTTTTTCACTCTTTCATATACTAGGGGATTTCACTTGGAAAAGAAAATGTTCCATACTAACGGATTCGGGTCCATAACCATGGGTTCCAATGCACGAGATCTTGTAGCACTTACCAATGAGGTCCTATCGATTAGTATTACACAGAAGAAATCAATTATAGACACTAATACAATTAGATCCGCTCTTCATAGACAAACTTGGGATTTGCGATCCCAGTGTCTTCTTGCATAATATGGATTCTCCAGCACCATGGAGATCAAATGGTTGTTCATGTACCTTTATCCTTGGAGGTTCAAGTAGAGGCCCGTTTACTTATGTTTTCTCATATGAATCTTTTGTCTCCGACTATTGGGGATCCCATTTCCGAACCAACGCAAGATATGATTATTGGACTCTATGTATTAACGAGCGAAAATCATCGAGGTATTTATGTAAATAGATATAATCCATGTAATCGCAGAAACTATCAAAATAAAAAAAGAAGTGACAATAGTTACTATAAGTATACGAAAGAACCCTTTTTCGAATTCATATGATGCAATTGGGGCTTATCGGCAAAAACGAATCAATTTAGATAGTCCTTTGTGGCTCCGGTGGCGACTAGATCAACGCGTTATTGCTTTCAAGAGAAACTCCCATCGAAGTTCACTATGAATCTTTAGGTACTTTTTTATGAGATTTATGGACACTATTTAATAGTAAGAAGTCTAAAAAAATCCTTTTTATAAACATTCGAACCACTGTTGGTTATCTAATAGTAAGAAGTCTAAAAAAAATCCTTTTTATATACATTCGAACCACTGTTGGTCATATTGATCTTTATCGAGAAATCAAAGAAGCTATATAGGGGTTTTCTCAGGCCTATTCATATTCTACCTAATTTTATGATACCGTGGGACTTCGGGGTTCTCCAATTCAGCTAGGTCCATAGTTCCGGAATTTATACGCGAATCAAGATCGATAAAAGGAAGTTTTACAATCAACGACTCAAACCCATTATCAAATCCTACTCAGCGGAATATGGAGGTACTTATGGCAGAACGGGCCAATCTGGTCTTTCACAATAAAGCGATAGATAGAACTTCCATGAAACGACTTATTAGTCAATTAACAGAACACTTCGGAATGGCATATACATCACATATCCTGGATCAAGTAAAAACTCCTTTGAAATGACATATACATCACATATCCTGGATCAAGTAAAAACTCTCGGGTTCCAACAACCTACTGCTACATCCATTTCATTAGGAATTGATGATCTTTCAACAATACCTTCTAAGGGATGGCTAGTTCAAGATGTTGAACAACAAAGTTTGATTTTGGAAAAACACCATCATTATAGGAATGTACACGCGGTAGAAAAATTACGTCAATCCATTGAAATATGGTATGCAACAAGTGAATATTTGCGCCAAGAAATGAATCTGAATTTTAGGATAACTGGCCCTTTTAATCCAGTTCATATAATATCTTTCTCGGGAGCTCGAGGAAATGCATCTCAGGTACATCAATTAGTAGGTATGAGAGGATTAATGTCGGATCCTCAAGGACAAATGATTGATTTACCTATTCAAAGCAATTTACGCGAAGGACTCTCTTTAACAGAATACATCATTTCTTGCTACGGAGCCCGTAAAGGAGTTGTGGATACTGCTGTACGAACATCAGACGCTGGATATCTCACTCGCAGACTTGTTGAAGTAGTTCAACACATTGTTGTACGTCGAACGGATTGTGGCACCGCCCGGGGTATTTCTGTGAGTCCTCGGAATGGGATAATGCCGGAAAGGATTTTTAGTCAAACATTAATTGGCCGTGTATTAGCAGATGATATATACATGGGTTCACGATGTATTGCCACTAGAAACCAAGCCATTGGCATTGGACTTGTAAATCGATTCATAACCTTTCGGGCACAACCAATCTCTATTCGAACTCCCTTTACTTGTAGGAGTACATCTTGGATTTGTCGATTATGTTATGGCCGTAGTCCTACTCATGGCGACCTGGTTGAATTGGGGGAAGCTGTAGGTATTATTGCAGGTCAATCGATTGGAGAACCGGGTACTCAATTAACATTACGAACTTTTCATACCGGAGGAGTATTCACGGGGGGTACTGCAGAACATGTGCGAGCCCCATCTAATGGAAAAATAAAATTCAATGAGGACTTGGTTCATCCGACACGTACACGTCATGGGCATCCCGCCTTTCTATGTTCTATAGACTTGTATGTAACTATTGAGAGTGAAGATATTCTACATAATGTGAATATTCCACCCAAAAGTTTGCTTTTAGTTCAAAACGATCAATATGTAGAATCAGAACAAGTAATTGCTGAGATTCGCGCAGGAATATCCACTTTGAATTTTAAAGAGAAGGTTCGAAAACATATTTATTCTGATTCAGACGGAGAAATGCACTGGAGTACCGATGTCTATCATGCACCCGAATTTACATATGGTAATGTTCATCTATTACCAAAAACAAGTCATTTATGGATATTATTAGGAGGGCCGTGCAGGTCCAGTCTAGTCTACCTTTCGATCCACAAGGATCAGGATCAAATGAATGCGCATTCTCTTTCTGGCAAGCGAAGATATACTTCTAACCTCTAAGTAACCAATGATCAGGCAAGTCAGAAATAGTTTAGTTCAGATTTTTATGGTCAAAAAGAAGATAGGATTCCTGATTATTCAGATCTTAATCGAATCATATGTACTGGTCAGTATAATCTCGTATATTCGCCTATTCTTCACGGGAATTCTGATTTATTGTCAAAAAGGCGAAGAAATAAATTCATCACTCCACTACACTCGATTCAAGAACTCGAGAATGAACTAATGCCCTGTTCGGGTATCTCGATTGAAATCCCCATAAATGGTATTTTCCATCAAAATAGTATTCATGCTTATTTCGATGATCCTCGATACAGAAGAAAGAGTTCGGGCATTATTAAATATGGGACTATAGAAACGCATTCAGTCATCAAAAAAGAGGATTTGATTGAGTATCGAGGAGGTAAGGAATTTAGGCCAAAATACCAATTGAAAGTAGATCGATTTTTTTCTTTCCTGAAGATGTGCATATCTTGCCCGGATTTTCTTCCATAATGGTATGGAACAATAGTATCGTTGGGGTCGATACACAAATCACCTTAAATATAAGAAGCCGAGTCGGTGGGTTGGTCTGGGTGGAGAGAAAAAAAAATGAATTGAACTAAAAATCTTTTCTGGAGTTATCCATTTTCCTGGAGAGACGGATAAGATATCCAGACATACCGGCGTTTTGATACCACCAGGAACATGAAAAAGAAATTTCAAGGAATACAAAAGAGTTAAAAATTGAATCTATGTCCAACGAATTACACCTAGTAAGAAAAAGTTTTTTGTTTTAGTTCGACCTGTCGTCACATATGAAATAACGGACGGTATAAATTTAGGAACCCTTTTTCCACCGGATCCATTGCAAGAAAGGGATAATGAGCAACTTTGAATTGTCAATTATATCCTTTATGGAAATGGCAAACCGATTCGAGGAATTTCTGACACAAGTATTCAATTAGTTCGGACTTGTTTAGTATTGAATTGGAACCAAGACAAAAAAAGTTCTTCTTGCGAAGAAGCCCGTGCTTCTTTTGTTGAAATAAGGGCAAATGGTTTGATTCGACATTTCCTAAGAATCAACTTAGTGAAATCCCCTATTTCGTAAATCGAAAAAGGAATGATATGTCGGGGTTAGGATTGTTCTCTGATAATGGATCAGATTGTACCAATATCAACCCCTTTTCTGCCATTTATTCCTATTCCAAGGCAAAAATTCAACAATCTCTTAACCAACCTCAAGGAACTATTCATACGTTGTTGAATAGAAATAAGGAATGTCAGTCGTTGATAATTTTGTCAGCAGCCAATTGTTCTCGAATGGAGCCATTCAAAGATGTAAAATATCACAGTGTGATAAAAGAATTACGTTGTTGAATAGAAACAAGGAATGTCAGTCATTGATAATTTTGTCAGCAGCCAATAGTTCTCGAATGGAGCCATTCAAAGATGTAAAATATCACAGTGTGATAAAAGAATCAATTAAAAAAGATCCCCTAATTCCAATTAGGAATTCATTGGGCCCTTTAGGAACATGCCTTCCAATAGAGAATTTTTATTCATCTTACCATTTAATAACTCATAATCAGATCTTAGTAACTAAATATTTGCAACTTGACAATTTAAAACAGACTTTTCAAGTGATTAAATTAAAATATTATTTAATGGATGAAAATGGAAAAATTTTTAATCCCGATCCATGCCGTAACATTATTTTAAATCCATTCAATTTGAATTGGTCTTTTCTCCATCACAATTATTGTGCAGAGACATCTAAAATAATTAGTCTTGGACAGTTTATTTGTGAAAATGTATGTATAGCCAAAAATGGACCGCCCCCTCCAAATCAGGTCAAGTTATACTTGTTCAAGTTGACTCGATAGTGATACGATCAGCTAAGCCTTATTTGGCCACCCCCGGAGCAATTGTTCATGGCCATTATGGGGAAACCCTTTACGAAGGAGATACATTAGTTACATTTATATATGAAAAATTGAGATCTGGTGATATAACACAGGGTCATCCAAAAGTAGAACAGGTCTTAGAAGTGCGTTCGATTGATTCAATATCCATGAATCTAGAAAAGAGAATTGAGAGTTGGAACAAATGTATACCAAGAATTCTTGGAATTCCTTGGGGATTCTTGATTGGTGCTGAGTTAACTATAGTGCAAAGCCGAATATCTTTGGTTAATAAAATCCAACAGGTTTATCGCTCCCAAGGGGTGCAGATTCATAATAGGCATATAGAAATTATTCTACGTCAAATAACATCAAAAGTGTTGATTTCAGAAGATGGAATGTCTAATGTTTTTTCACCACGAAGAACTTATTGGATTGTTGCGAGCAGAACGAATGGGGCGCGCTTTGGAAGAAGCGATCTATTATCGAGTCATCTTATTGGGAATAACAAGAGCATCTCTGAATACTCAAAGTTTCATATTTGAAGCAAGTTTTCAAGAAACTGCTCAAATTTTAGCAAAAGCAGCTCTCTGGGGTCGTATCGATTGGTTGAAAGGCTTGAAAGAGAACGTTGTTTTGGGGGGGGTGATACCCGTTGGTACCGGATTCAAGGGATTAGTGCACCCTTCAAAACAACATAACAACATTCCTTTGGAAACAAAAAAAACGAAATCTATTCGAGGGGGAGGATGAGAGATATTTTGTTCCACCACAGAAAATTATTTGATTCTTGTCTTTCAAAAAAATTACCACGACATACCCGAACAATCATTTATAGGATTTAATGATTCCTAACAACGGATTCATCTCTTTCGCTATCTGCATTTGGTATGGTTATTTGCTTTGGTAATAAAAAGAATAATGAATAGAAAAGAATAATGGTTTGGGTCGTGTATCTACGTCCAATCTACAGTAGAAGAGAAGGTTCCATCGGAACAATTATTTATTTTCAGTTCAAGGTTCCTCGTCTCTTTTTTTTTTTTTTCAAAGAATAAAAAAAGGGGGGGAGGTTGTGGGGAGAAATGACAAGAAGATATTGGAACATAAATTTGGAAGATATGATAAAGGCAAGAGTTCATTTTGGTCATGGTACTAGGAAATGGAATCCTAAAATGGCGCCTTATATCTCTACAAAGCGTAAGGGTATTCATATTACAAATCTTACTAGAAATGCTCCTTTTTTATCAAAAGCTTGTGATTTAGTTTTTGACGCAGCAAGTAGGGGAAAACAATTCTTAATTGTTGGTACAAAAAATAAAGCAGTTGATTCAGTAGAGTGGGCTGCAATAAGGGCCCGGTGTCGACAACATCTTCACCATCTAGAGTAACGATGAGTCGAAGAACACCGTGCATTGATGGGTGTTGAGGCCCCATATTGACTATCATGAGATCTTTTCTTGTAGTTGGTGCAGTTATAAGTTTTTTAACGATTCATTCTTCCATGAATTACTGAAAGTGAAAAGAAGTTCATCAAAATTTAATTGAAACATATAAGTGAAAATGAAATAACTCTTCAAATTAACGAGTTTTTGTCTCTCGAATGTCCAACTGATTAATTAATTCGGTATAACGTACTCTATTTTTTTTTGCCAAATAAGCTAGCAGTCGTTGATGTTTTCCCAAAATTTTCTTCAAACTTCTCTGAGATAAATAGTCTTTTTTGTGCAATTCTAAACGTGAAGTAAGTCTCTGTTTCTTATTGGTGAAATTGAATACTTGAAATTCAACAGATCCTTTCTTTTCTTCTTGAAAAATAACTGAAATGACAAAAAAAAATACCATAAATGAATTTCCCCTTTCTTTATTTTACAGATATAGATTTTTTCAAATTTTATTAATCAGTAATAATAATGCCAGTAATTTGAACGTGGTATATAGACTTAATTTCTTTATGAACCTCTAATTTTAGCAATTCCAATAAATTAATCAAATTTGAAATTTGATTCAGATAGGAATCCAAAAAGGTGGTAGGTACGTATTTTTCAGTCACAAAAGCGAATAATTGAAACCTAAAATCCTAAAATGAAGAAGATTATGTTGATTCATTTCTAGATCTAATCAATACCTTATTTTATTGATTTAGTATTATCTACTCGAATTAGATTCGAATGGGATGTAAAACAAGGCATGTTCATATTTGTTTGCTTTCAGATACTCTATACGAGACAGGGTATATAGTACTATCAATTAATTTTCAATCGTGGATACATATGTATCCTTAAGATACTGAAACGGCTACCATTATTGGTATCAAACCAATAACGATTCATACAAGCTAAATCTTCTAATCGATAATTAGGCCAAAGAAAGAACTTAAATTTAATTAATTCATTTTTATCTTTATAAAGGGGTTTCCGTTCACCCAAAAATTGACTCCAGTTTTTTACATTGGTTTCGTTGCAAAATACTGAATTTCTATCGACGACATTCCAATTCAAAGAATTAAAAAAACTTCGAATTCTCAATTCTCTACGACGTCTAGACCATAAAATATTTTCAGGAACAAGCAAATCAAAATGAGTTTTTTCTGTATTTATTCTTTGAGTTTGAGGTTGCAGAATGAATTCGTCAAAATTCTTTTTATCAACATATCTTTGTTCTCGGTATCTTTGATTAGTTTGGTGTTTACTTTTATGAACCAATGAAATACCTATGGTTTGATACATAATAAATTGTCCATTATGTTTTACAGACAACCGAATAGGTTCGATAATCAATACCCCCTTCTTCATCAAGTCTGTAAGAGGTAAATTTGCCTGAATCAGCATTATATCCAAACTCATTTCTCTCCTTTGAATTGACGATATAGTAATTTTGGTTGGATTTATTTCTTATCCAAGACTTGTATCATTTGATGAAGAAATGTGAATCGCTAGAAACATGTGAAGTGTATGGCTA
>NW_006238979.1:450593-456602 GCF_000226075.1 Solanum tuberosum | reverse complement strand
CCGTTTTACGTCAAGCAATAGGTGGAGTAACTCCCGACATAACAGTAAAAGTAAGAAATGTAGGTGGATCGACTCATCAAGTTGCCATTGAAATAGGATCCACACAAGGAAAAACACTTGCCATTCGTTGGTTATTAGTGGCATCCTGAAATCGTCCGGGTTCCCGAAAACGTCCGGGTCGAAATATGGCTTTCAAATTAAGTTCCGAATTAGTGGATGCTGCCAAAGGGAGTGGCGATGCCATACGCAAAAAGGAAGAGACTCATAGAATGGCAGAGGCAAATAGAGCTTTTGCACATTTTCGTTAATCCATGAACAGGATCTATACATCTCGATCGGAAAAGAATCAAGAGAAAAAGAAAGAATCGGAATTGATCGATAGATTTCTCGAAACAAACGAAAAGGAAACAAAAGATGAAACATAAATCATGGATCAACTAAGCCCTCTCGGGGACTTTCTTGAAGAGGAACCTCATGTAAATACCATGGAATAAGGTTTGATCCTATTCATGGAGATTCCGTAACTATTCCAAAAATGGAAAGTTCGACACAATTGGTATTTTTTTTTTGGAAATTGGAAGGAGTTACTAATTCATGAATATCGCATACTTGTATAACTTGTAACCAGTTACTCTAGGGATATCTCCAGAAAAGATTTTCAGTTCAATTCGATTCTTTTTTCTCTCCACCCGGACCAACCCACCGACTCAGATTCTTAGATTTAAGGTAATTTGTGTATCGACCCCAACGATACTATTGTTCCATACCATTATGGAAGAAGATCTGGGTAAGATATGCACCTCTTCAGGAATGAAAAAAAATCGATCTACTTTCATTTGGGATTTTGGCCTAAATTCCTTGACTCCTCGATACTCAATGAAATCCTCTTTTTTGATGACTGAATGTGTTTCTATAGTTCCATATTTAATAATGCTCGAACTCTTTCTTTTGTATCGAGGATCATCGAAATAAGCAAGAATACTATTTCGACGGAATATGAGATACCTGAACAGGGCATTAGTTCATTCTCGAGTTCTTGAATCGAGTGTAGTGGAATGATGAATTTATTTCTTCGCCTTTTTGACAATAAATCAGAATTTCCGTGAAGAATAGGCGAATATACGAGATTATACTGACCAGTACATATGATTCAATTAAGGTCTGAATAATCAAGAATCTTATCTTCTTTTTTACCATAAATATCCGAACTAAACAAATTCTGCCTCGCCTGATCATTGGTTACTAAATATATATTTGATACCTTCTCCTACAATGAAACTAATAACCCCAACCCCGTTAGTCATCCCATCAATTACTCGTCGATCAAAAAAATGAGTAAATTCAGCTAATCCTCTTATCCCACCAACAAAGAATCTTGTATAAAAAGCATCTATGTAAGCACGATTATATGACCAATCATATATGCCATTTAGAATTTTGTCCCACAGAATTCTCTTAGGACCCTTTTTAACAAAAGAGTTAATGAACTCCAAATTTTTTAAAGAAGAATAAATGGGTTTATATAAAAAGGATGCTATAAATATTCCGAAATAAGCTATACTGACTGAAACAACTGCATCCTTTAAAAATTCATTCCAATCCTGCGAATTATTCGACTTTGGATGCAAAAGATTTATAGATGGAGCTAACCATTTCGATAAGATATCCAAATTAACTCCTTCCTGGTTGAAAGGAATTCCTATAGCTCCAACAAACAAAGTAAAGAGCCCTAATACAAATATTGGGAATAGCATAGTATTGTCCGATTCATACGGATAGGAAGAAACCGCTTTATGCTCAAAATGAGCAATAGTCATAAAAGGTCGTGTCATCTTTCTTCCATTTTTATCAATTGGATATTTAGTTTTTGACAAAAAATAAGTACTTTCATTATTATTCATTGTTAATAAACAAGAGTTTTTCTTAACTCCGTTTTTACCCCATAGAGATATTGAATAGAAAGGGGTTTTGTGTTTCCCACCATAATTTTGAAAATGAACGTTTAAATGCCCTTCAAAAGTAAGTAAATAGATCCGAAACATATAAAATGCGGTTAATCCCGCCGTGGCCCAAGCTATTATTGCGAAAATTGGCGAATACAACCAACTATCATTAAGAATTTCATCTTTGGACCAAAAACAAGCAAGAGGTGGAATACCACAAAGAGAAAGTGTACCTAATAAAAATGTGATTTTGGTAATTGGTACATGTTTTCTTAAACCTCCCATAAGACCCATATTCTGGCTTTTAGCTGGAGAATATCCAACAATAGTTTCCATTGAATGAATAATAGATCCGGATCCTAAAAATAATAATGCTTTGGAATAAGCATGAGTAATCAAATGAAATAAAGCGCTTCGATAAGACCCCATACCTAGAGCTAACATCATATAACCCAATTGAGACATTGTGGAATAGGCTAAACCTCTCTTAATGTCTTTTTGAGCAAGAGCTAAAGTAGCTCCTAATAATACTGTTATTATTCCTATAACCGAGATCAAATACATTATGTAAGGTATAACTCTGAAAAGAGGAAGAAGCCGAGCTACAAGAAAAATTCCCGCCGCTACCATAGTAGCAGCATGTATAAGAGCCGAAATAGGAGTAGGCCCCTCCATGGCATCAGGTAACCATACATGAAGGGGGAATTGGGCGGATTTAGCAACTGCACCGGCAAATAAGAGAACAGCGCATAACGTAACAAATAAAAAATTGACCTCATTATTATAAATCAAGTTATTGAATATTTCGAATAAATCTCTAAATTCGAAACTCCCCGTTATCCAATAAAAACCTAAAATTCCTAATAATAAACCAAAATCCCCTACACGATTAGTTACAAACGCTTTTTGACAAGCATTTGCCGCAACGGGTCGTGTAAACCAAAATCCTATTAATAGATAGGAACACAGCCCAACCAATTCCCAAAAAATATAAATTTGTATCAAATTCGAACTAGTAACTAATCCCAACATGGAAGTACTGAAAAAACTCATATAAGCAAAAAATCTCAAATAGCCTTGATCATGAGCCATATAATTATCACTATAAATAAGAACCATAATTCCAACAGTAGTGATTAATATTGACATAATAGAAGTAAGTGGGTCGATCAAGTATCCGAAGTCTAAAGAAAAATCATTATTAATGATCCAAGACCATACATATTGATAAACAGAACTGCTATTTATTTGCTGAATAGACAGGTAGATTGAAAAAATCATGACTATGCTTAACAATAAAACACTCTGAAAAGCCCACATACGGCGAAAACTTTTTGTTGCCGTTGGAAAAAGAATAAGTCCCGCTCCTATTAACATAGGGACTGGAAGTGGAATGAAAGGTATGATCCACGCATATTCATATGTCTGTTCCATAAAAAAGTTTTGAATTCTTAATTAATTGTTTCCGATTCACCGGATCTTACCTCTTTTGAAAGGAGTCAATAAAAAGTAAAAATATGGACTAACTTAAACTAATTTAAAACTTAAATAGAATTTTTTTTTCTTACTTATTCTGAGTCTTTGCTAAATACTTCAACTATTCAAATCACGAAGTTACGATTGGTCAAATGATATAAAAGGGATTAATTACTAGTCTCCTTTGAAATAAGCCTATTTTTTATCCAAGTTTGACCAGTGAATCGAACGGGGATTCAAGTTTTTCATTTCCTGAAGTAAAACGCGGTTCTTATCTTTAAACCTTTCGAGGTATTTTATTGCATGTAAATGAAATGTGGAACCATAAATAGAAATCGAATATTTTTGGGATTCGTTATTTTATTTTTTATTTTTATATTAAGTTCAACAAATTTTCTTTCTTCATTTCTACAGAACAGCCGATTATAAAATTCTATAGGTATAGATTTGATGAATCAAAAAGAATGTGAAATAAAGATACCAGTCAATAGAGAACCTTTTCTTTTTTACGATTATGAATGTTTTATGAAATAGAAAAACTTGAAAAAAAAAAACAAATATTGGCCTTCTGTTTTTATTTCCAGTATTCTGCAACTTTCACATAGCTTTTGCCTATCTCGATAATGTTTTATTTGAGGAGGACACTATTAGCTCGAAAATAAATAGTAGTAAAAAGAATTCGTTTTGAACAATAGATGTCTTTCACATCCAGCTATAACAATCAGTAATTTTTTAATTTCTAAATGGCAGTTCCAAAAAAACGCACTTCGACATCAAAAAAGCGTATTCGTAAAAATATTTGGAAAAGGAAGGGGTATTGGGTAGCATTAAAGGCTTTTTCATTAGCGAAATCTCTTTCTACCGGGAATTCAAAAAGTTTTTTTGTACGCCAAACAAAAATAAATAAGTAATAAAACGTTAGAATAATTTGAATCAACTTTAAAAAATAATTCAATTATTCTTCAATTATTCAATTAGATAATAATTGAATAATTGAACGATTTACCTTTCCTATTTGATATTGATTAGCTCACCAATCCATATGTAACGGAACTCTATTCGCTTTTCTGATTGATATATAAAATAATAGAATTAGGAAATCCTCTATTTACTATTCACTGAATAATAACTTTTTTGTTGACAAAAGAATAAAGATCATTTCTATTCCAAGGTGGGGAGTTTTATTTTCCCCATCGACCTATTTGCAGAATAAAATGCAAATAAAATTCTATATTTGCATATCTATAGAAGAACGTATATAAAAATCTTTAGTGAAAGTTAAGAACTCATTGAAAGTAATTGATTCTATTTTGAAACCTTTTTGTTTTCTCGAACTTTCTCACTTTTTATTTTCTCTGAATTATTATATAGACCCCCATGTATATCTTGCCCTTAACCCAATAGAGAAAATTGCTTAATGAAATTTTGTATGACTAATTGTGAATTTTTAACGATGCAAAATTGGTTCTTTTCTTTCTATTTTGTCGTCAAAATCCCTTTTTTGTTTTATTTTAGATTTATGAAAAAAAAATAAGAAATTGCTGCTTAAACAATGAAAACAAAAACTTTTTGAACTCTATTCCTTAATTGAGTATAGAACGGTTTAGTTACAAGAGTTGAATTCGAGGAAAGTATAAAATATAGGAAAGTCCCAGGTTAAATAAAAAAAACTAAGACTCTAAACTCAAATCAAAAATAATGAACCTTCAACCTCAAATTCCTATTTGAACAACTTTTTATTGTTATTGATCCATTTGAATCATTACTAAACTAAAATAGCTTACTCAATCTCGACGATTGCTTATTCATAGGCTATTATGAGTTCAAGACAAGCCGCTATGGTGAAATTGGTAGACACGCTGCTCTTAGGAAGCAGTGCTAATGCATCTCGGTTCGAGTCCGAGTGGCGGCATAGCATCTTCTAAAAAGGATAAATAGATCTTATAATGAATTCAATTCCCGATTTCCATTTTAGAATTATGTAATTAAGGGACTCTTCTTTTTTAAGATTTTTTATGATATTTTCAACCTTAGAGCATATATTAACTCACATTTCCTTTTCGATCGTTTCAATTGTAATTACAATTCATTTGATAACCTTTTTAGTCGATGAAATTGTAAAACTATACGATTCGTCAGAAAAGGGCATAATAGTTACTTTTTTCTGTATAACAGGATTATTAGTTACTCGTTGGATTTCTTCAGGACATTTCCCACTAAGCGATTTATATGAATCATTAATTTTCCTTTCATGGAGTTTCTCCCTTATTCATATAATTCCATATTTCAAAAAAAATGTTTTAATTTTAAGTAAAATAACTGGACCAAGTGCTATTTTGACCCAAGGCTTTGCTACTTCAGGTATTTTAACTGAAATACACCAATCTGGAATATTAGTACCTGCTCTTCAATCTGAGTGGTTAATAATGCACGTAAGTATGATGATATTGGGCTATGCAGCCCTTTTATGTGGATCGTTATTATCAGTAGCACTTCTAGTGATTACATTTCGAAAAAACAGAAAGCTTTTTTATAAGAGCAATGGTTTTTTAAACGAGTCATTTTTCTTGGGTGAAAATGTTGTCGAAAA
>NW_006238979.1:435593-443093 GCF_000226075.1 Solanum tuberosum | reverse complement strand
GAAAGTTCAGCCTCTCTTGTGGAGAAAACAGAGACAAAAATTACTAGCAAGAAACCAAAGCTTTAAGCTGCTTCAGGCAAAACGCTATTATATCCCTAAGATGCAGGAGAAAACCTTCTTAAAGAACCCATAATTCACATGAAAATGAACTATGCCATCAAGAGCCAAAGGGGACAAAGGAGATGGAAACAAGAAAAATAATGTGTTATGTTCATTTACTCTTTAATGACAGTGTCTCCTATTACTCTCAGATATCACAAGTAAAGAATGTTTCCTCTAAGGAATCTGCAAATACCCACCAAATTCATATATCATGTGCGCCTTTTAGCTTTGTGGTGAGCCGATCATCAAAAGGCGATGCCATGGCGACAAAGGCAGAGGCGAGAAAGGCATCGCCTTTTGTATTTTCTTAAAAAAAGGCGATCAATTTAGGTTTTTAAAAGTTGAAAGATAATTTTAGGGTTTCCTTTCCAATTTAGCTTCAAGGTTATGGGTAGACATGCTACTCTCCATTATGCCCACTTAAACCAAGAGGCACGTGTATGGTTAAAAATTGTGTCTAGTACTTTGATGTCGTGCAAGCACACCACCGAAGTAACTAGAGAAAGAGTAGTGCTCATCTATAGACTAATGGAAGGGCTACAAGTTAATGTGGGCGCTATTTTGCGTCAAAATATGTTGAAGTTTAGGAGTAGTAAGAGATGATGTTTCTGTTATGAGAGCTTGCTCACTAGGTACTTAAGTGCTTTGATGATTGAGGAGGAGGTCCATGATGTATGTCCACCTCGTGCCCCTCATTTGGTATGCCATTTGGTTGATGTTACTAAAACTAAGGCGCAAGAAGCGTCACATGGGCCAGTGTTATCTACTGCGGATAGGCAAGCACATGATGATAGTTGGATGGGCAGAATGTATGGTATGGCCGAGCTTCAATTGCAGATAGGTGGCCGTTCGGTGACTGAGGAAGATATGGCAACATTGACAAAGTGTTACCCTTTGACGGATAGCGCAATTTTTATGTGTCGTATGGGCCTAGCATTCCAAGAGCCTATCGATGATGATGATGCCACTGAGGATGAAGATGATAAGTCTGAGGAGGATGAGACGGATGATGGTAGGAATGATGATGATGATGATGATGATACCGACGCAGGTGATGGTGAAGCGGCCTTAATGGTTGTGGATTTTGCACAAATGTGGCAACTGTTGATTGAGTGCCAAGAGGCCTAGAGGCCAAAAAAAGGGAGTTTTTCTTTCACTCTTTACTTATGTTTTGTTTTGTGCACCGAGGAGAGTGCTATGTTTAAGTGTGGGGGAAGATGAACTACCATATATATATTTTACTGCTTTATCAAGTATTTTATTTTATTTAGGTGGGTTCCTTGATTTTTGTTTTCGATTCTTTTCCCGAGGATAGTCCCATTGAACCGACTAGGACTAATATTTTATTTAATTGTGTTGAATCATAGAGTTGTCATAGTAGTGACAGTTCCCAATGACGGATGGATGACGACTGCCTTAAGGGAAAATTAGTTACTAGGAGTAGTAGATGGTGAAATCGAATTGTCGGAACTTTGAAACCTTGCTTAGCCTAACGTCATGGGTAGTTCACACTTGTGTATGCAACTTGAATGGGATTAGTAACCTTAAGACACACATAGGTTCTTTGCTTTGACTCTAATTGATAAAGATGGGCTTAATTGAGTGTAAAACACCGCAATGTGATTTGTATAAGCATGCTAAGTTGATTATATCCTTATGTGTATGTCATGATGCCATGTGGGATGAGTAATTGCTAGTTCTTGCATTGAATGACATCTAGAACTTGCCTTGTGTGTGCTTAATAAGTAACTTGTATGGATTGTGGAATAGGATTGAGGCATTTCACTGAATAGCCAATTTGAACTTTCTTATGTGTTTCCAAATGACTTGTCCTTAGTAAAGCCCCATTGAGCCTTTTAGCCTTTAATTTTTTACTAACCACATATTGAGTCGAATGTTTTTTTATTGATACCATGACTTTGTTTGATCCAAAAGTTGATCCTTAATGCACTATGTTAAGAGGCAAAATGAAAACAATGGTAAAAGTGAAGTAGGGTGGAAATGCTTGTTTTGTGGCGAAATTAAAGAAAGAAGGTGAAAAACATGGCGATTATAAATTGCAAAAGCACTTGTATTGAAAAAAATGTAAAAAAGAAAAATATTGCTTGAATAGGAAACAATTGCTTAAATATACAAAAGGGTAAAGCTTGAAACATGAATTGAAGGATATTTATGAGGTTTGTACCAAAGAAAAGAGAAGTGGCTGAAGAAGTATGTCTGAAAAATAAAATACCTGCATTAGAGAGGAATAGTCACTAATTATATCCTAAATGTACCCTCCCTTGCCTCAGGCCGACATTACAACCAAACTTAAGTCCTCTTGATTCCATGATTAGTGCTTTGTGAAAGTTAAAAGTACACTAAGGGAAAGCTTATGGTATGTTAGAATATGTAAGAACATCATTTGTTGAGGGTGAGTGCTAAACTTTGAAAAATAGGCCTTGGTTTGAAACAGTGTTTTGGACGGCGAGAGGCGACAAAAGGCAACAAGGGCCTGCCTCGCCACACGGCGAGCCACTCGCCTTTTTGAATTGAGGCGCCAATTAATACAAAATATTTAATTGCATATATAAATATCCAAAATCTCAATAACAATAACATTCATTAGCAATGTCCCTCTTTTTGTTAGCATCTGACGTATTGAATTCACAATTTATGGACAAATAAATACGATATTAATTAGTATAAAACTAAATTAAGTAGGGAAGAAATAATTATAGAAGGATCAAATTATTATTTTTTTAAATATACACAGATTCCAGCCCAGTGAGCAGAGCACTACAGTCTACCACAGAAGTACAGAACCAAACATAGTCTCAAACTCTAAATACTGAAAAACAGAGTAGTTCCACCCAAAAAAAAAATATAGTAGTTCCACCAAAAAAAAAAATAGAGTAGAGACTAGAGAGTAGAGAAGAAGAAGAAGAGAAGAACTAGAAGATAAGAAGATAAGAACTAGAAGAGAAGAAGAAAAGAACTAGAGATAAGATTTCGTACCTGAGAAGGAGCAGCAGTTGCTATTGCGATTCACGAAGAAGAAGTCTCCACGAAGGAGCAACAATCGCGAAATAGGAGGAGAAGAGGAGGAGCGTCTTGCGAAGGTCAAGTTTGCAAAAATACCCAAAAAACCCTAATTTTGGCTTTTATTTATTAAGTCAGACCTTAAAAAAATACAAAAATAAAAAATAAAAAGGCGACGCCTATTGCATCGCCACACCACGTCATCTTATGCCTTTCTGTCGCCATGGCACGCCTTTCTGAAGTCGCCTCGCCTCGCCTTGTCGCCAAAGGCGAAAAGCGAGCGCCTTTCATAACACTGGTTTGAAATATGATGAGTGTAAGGCTATACTAAAAATGGTGAGGGCATTCATGACGCACATTTGGGTGAATTGTATTTTGGCGTGTTCTTATATGATTACGTTGGCCCGAAATATTCGTGAAGAGTCATTCATTGAGGTTATGTGGTGTTGATTGGTAAACTAACAAAATTAACTAAATTGTTGATTGTTGCATAAAGTGTGGATTACAAAAGCATGATTGAATATGTTTGGTTGATTTTACTGTGGGTGGATAAGTCCAAAGGTGATAATGATGAGTTGATAATCTAGAGATTGTTTGAGGACGAACAAAGGTTTAAATGTGGGGTGGTGATCTTGAGCGTATTTATATGCCCAATTACTACGAATTGCCCGTGTTTACCTTATGTTTTGAGAGCATTCTTAATTTTAATTGGTATATTTAGATAATTATTACGATGATTGCACACTAACCTATATGATTAGTTATATGCAGGGGTTCCTAAAGAAGTATGCACGTAACGAAAGCAAAGGAAACGACAACAACGAAAATGCACCAAATAGAAGCTGGACGCACTGCCCCAGCACATTAGGCGCGATGGTGGCGCAGGGTGCCAGCCTCAAAACTTCAGAGAACACTTTCAGGCATACTACTGGCGCCTTCGCCAGGCCTGGACATGCCCAGACCTCTCTTGGAGCGATTCAGCGCATTGCCCCCGACTTTTCCGATGAATTTTAGTTGTTTTAGGATTCCAAAGTTAATTAAAAGTGAGAATTAATTTCTTAAACTCTATATATATGACCCTAGGGTTATTTTGTGAAGTACTTTTTTTTTCGTGTGCAAGAGCAATTTGTCTTAGGTTTCAATTCTCTACTTTTCCTTTAAATTCGATTTGTATGAAATTGATAGTTTTTGAGTCTATGAATATTATGATTGGCTAAAAGCCTTTGTTCTGGGGTTGTAGGTACGAGTAATTGTTGAGCATCAATTGTTTTGAATTAATGTTGGTTATCGCTTAAATTACTTTTGTATTCTTGTTTTTAGTATTTCATGCTTGATCACCATAGAGATAAACATATTGTCTAGAATAACTCAAGAGACAAAGAGGTAGATAGACCAAAGAATACAAAGAGCTCAATCTCTCGTGCATATCACTTGTTCAGATTCGTGTTCAGGATTGACACCCAAACGAACACCGAGCTTGGTTATGAAACATGATAAAAATACAAATGCTTCCAATTGAGTTTTGTCTACCTCCGCTCAACAATGTAGTTAGACATTCAATTGGAGTAGGCGATTAGAGGTCGAGAGATCATGATCATAAAATCAACCTTATAAATCGGTCATTTGATAACCATAGTTAATTCATTGCTGAGATGTGATACATGAAACCCTATGCATGTTGCAGCCCTGGAATTGTCCCTTCATTGTTTCAATCACCGAAATTGAAGTTGTCGTTATTAGTTACTTTTATAATTTAACAATTCACAATAATAGTATTGAACAAAAACACAAGTTCTTGAAAACACTTTCTTTAAATTGTGGAATTAATATAAATTGATCGTAAGTCCTTTGGGTTCGACAACTCGATTCTAAAAGAGCCATTTATTACTTCTGCGACCACGTACACTTGCATGTGCATTTGGGAGCAACAAGTTTTAATAGTGGTTATTTATTGTAGTTATTAGCAGTATCTCATTCCAGTAACGTTAGGAAACCATGTCACAGTTTCTAGGAGCAGTTATCTCATCAATATTGTATTTAAACTCTATATTTATCCAATGAAATCTAAGCAGAAAATTATTCCAATTTTTGAGTACTTCAACTTAAGAGATTGCAGGTTCTCTCTTGACGAACCAAAACCATAGTTGTAGGAAGAAAACATCTAATTCCATCATGCAGCTTCTCATAACTAGATTCATTTAAGGACCGTAACAACTTGTTATCAGAGCGGGCATTGGGCATTATGGGAGACCAAATCCAACAATGGGGACAATTGGTGAACTTGTTTCAAAAAGAATGTGCAGCCAATTTAGCCAGACATGAAGCCATAAATGGTCATTTGGATGCACTCGCAAAGTATTTAGCAAATTCAAAGGCCAATTCTGAATCAAGTGAAAATGTCGGTCATAATTGAGGTTGTAAGGGTAAAGCTACAGTGGAAGGAGGGTCAAAATCATAACAGGAGGAAGTTCCATCATTCCTAGATATACAATGTTGGATTTTCCACAATTTAATGGCCAATAGGACCCTTTGGGTTGGCTGAACAAGTGCGAGCATTTCTTTCAACACCAACAAACACCAGAAGAAGAAAGAATTAGACTTACTTCTTTTCATTTGGAAGGAACTGCACAACTCTGAACTAGAGAAAGATATGCCTCAATGCTCTTGGGATGAGTTCAAACGTCAATGCAACCTTTGTTTTGGACCAACAATTAGAAGTTAAAATTTGGGAGAATTGGCTAACTTAAGTCAAATTGGGATGGTGCCAGATACCAAGAAAAGTTTGAGCAATTGGTTTGGCGGGTTGGTACCCTTACACAAGCGTAAAAAATTGAACTGTACATGTAATGGTCTTGTTGATTACATAGCAATTGAGGTATAATTGCATAATCTTCAATTGAGGTAGAGTTGCATAATCCTCCCGATTTGGCTATGACGAATATTTCCCAGCTTTACGAAAAGGAAGGAGCAACCTCTTTGTTTGCAATTGTTAGATGTATGTATATCAAAGACAACATACTTCTCACCTCAACAACAAGCCAGATTTGTGAAGAAATTGACCAGATTTGAAATGCAAAAAGACGACTTAAGAGGACTTTTTGTTTCATCAGTGGTGAACTGTTCACCTGAGATTATCAATGTAAGAAATTATTCTAGGTTGACTCGATAAAAGATGAGGAACAATTTGTTGAAAAAGAGGGAAATACTGGTAGTTTCCACCTCAGCGCTTGAGACAAGCAGGATTTAAATAAGGGAGGAAACCATGTCCTAGTTTCTAAGAGTAGTTAGCTTATCAATATTGTATTTAAACTCAATGGTTATCCCATGAAATCTAAGGCAAAAATTATTCCAGTTTTTGTGTACTTAAACTCAAGAGATTGCAAGTTATCTCTTAACGAACCTACACTATCGGTCATAGGAAGAAAACATGTGATTACATCTTGCAGCATCCCATAACTAGATCCATATTAGGGACCATATTAAAGTATTTACGGCAATGAGGCATCCTACACTATTATGCATGCTCTTATATGAAAAGAAAATGAGGTCCACTATTTCAGATGGAAAATGGGTTACTGAAGATGACATCCATTATGGAAACATTCTGTCTACCCACAAAGCTAGGGGTAAGGTCTAAATACACCCTACCCTTCCCAGAGCCCACTTTTGAGATTGCACTGGGTTAGTTGTTGTTGTTGTTTGATGATGGCATCCATCACATCAATACCTAGGAGTACTCTCTTTTTTTTTTTGAGAAAGTTAACTGGTATTATAAACATAGAAGTACACCAATAGTGAACTCCTGTAGTAATTACATCAAAAGTATAGAGGGTTTACCAAAAAGAAACTAAACACCTATCTCCCTCATAAACTATCTAAGAATAGGGTGATGTCCCCCGGATCCTTGGGAATAGAATGGATACACCAAAAGTAAAAGGTCACTAAACAATTCATTTTAATGCTTTGGAAAGGGATGCTCTTGTTCTCAAAACATCTCTGATTTCTCTCACTCCATATTGTCCACCAGATGCAGGCAGGGACAATCTTCATCTCTCCTTGTGTCCTGACTGATTTCCATCTCTATTCCAACATGCTAGGACTTCTGCAGTATTTCTAGGCATGGTCCATGTGATACCTCTCAGGTTAATGAAATACTTCCATAGTTTCTCAGTCACTTTACAATGCAAAAAAAGATGGTTTATCGTCTCTGTCTCAGATTCACAAAAAAAACATCTGGAGCATAAGTCCTTTCCTCTTTTCATTAAGTTATCCTGAGTCAGAACAGATTGTCTTGCAACAAGCCATGTGAAGTAAGCCACCTTATGTGGTATTTTCCCTCTCCAGATCATCTTCCAAGGCCACAACTCCTTGGTTTCA
>NW_006238979.1:422894-435289 GCF_000226075.1 Solanum tuberosum | reverse complement strand
ATATAAATGTCTGGGAACTGCTGTCTCAAAGGTGTTTGTCCCATCCATGTATCATTCCAGAACAAGGTTTTCCTCCCATTTCCCACATTAATCACAGAGTTGTTCCAAATTCTTGGCCACTGATTTCTAATAGTTCTCCATAGACCCACACCATAAGGAGTATTGACCTCCTTAGTAGTCCATGATCCTTCCTTTCCATATCTTGCAAAGATAGTGCCCTTCCATAAGCTCTGATCATCTGTTGCTAGTCTCCAGAGCCATTTTAGCAGAAGGCTCTTATTGTGGGCTTTCAAATTCTTAATTCCCAGACCTCCCTCTTTTTTGTTGGAAATAACAGCATCCCACTTGACCAAGTGAAATTTCTTGACCCCTTCCCCATTACCTTGCCAAAGAAAATTTCTTCTGATTGTGTCCAGCCTCTGAATGATCTTCCCAGGCATAGGAAAAAGGGACATCATATAGGTTGGCATGGCATCAAGAACACTGTTGATAAGTGTGACTCTACCACCCGAGGATAAGTATTGACTTTTCCAGTTAACCAACTTCCTTTCACATTTTTCTACCACAGAGTTCCAGATGCTCAAAGATTTACTCTTAGCCCCCAGAGGCATGCCAAGATAGGTGGTGGGAAGTTCCCCTAGGACGGGGTGGATGGTTATGGCGTATCGTAGATCGGACTTTGCTTTTCCAGGCTCCAGGCTAGAGAAGGGCTATTCCATATCAGCAGCTATGCTAGCTCGAAAAGGACTGAAAGAACTTACATTAGGTCGTGACTTGAGGGTGAGGGTCAGGAACGGGAAAGGGAGAATGAGTAGGACAGGCTCGAGGTCAATTCTTTCTTTTAGGAGAGATCCCACCCCCTTCTTTAGCGCTTGTTCGTTCTATAAGACTTCCTTCTTGTTCTCGGTGAAGGAATCGGAGCTGCTATAGAATCAGCATCTTACTCTTTAACGGCAAGCGCAGCAACGAGAAGTTTTCCTCTGCTGGAAAGCAGTCCTTCACGGATATGGGAGCTTACTCCGCTGTTGCTGGTTTAGTAAGCTAAGCATTTCCATCCTTTATGATTATGAAAAAGGAATGGATAGAGAGGAAGGCTCCAGGGTTTCTTTTTCTTGGTGTCAACATAGGAATGGGAGCAGTTTGAATGGATGCCCTTTTCCCTTGTTTGTTGAATCAGCCAAGTCAGTAGCCTTTCTTTTATGCGGGATTGCCTGTTGATGCAAGGAATAAGGGCTACTAGTCTTTTCGGAAACTGCTGCTAAGATCCAAAGTTACATAGATTTCTCTCTTTTAGTGTGGGGGCATTAGTAAAAGGCCTAAGCGGTCTTAGCTCCTTCTCTGGTCTTGCCGCCCTTGCCCCTCTTCTCTTTTCTCTTCTTTTAGAAGCTGTCTGTGATCGGAACTTCTTTCGCTTTGAACGACTCCGGTCCTATTTCATCTCTTGCCGCGGCTAGTCTCTTTGTAATAGTAATAGCGGGAGGGGGGGAACTCTTTTGAAAGAAGAAACGATTTGGTCTCAATAAAAGAGCCTATGAAAAGAAAATGGAATTGAAAGTTCCTTGCCTTAGACTTCGAGTTGACAGAGAGGAATGACAGAACTCTTGGCCTTACGAGACGCGGGCAACTTTGCTATTCAAAGGGATAGAAGTAAGAAAATGTTGGAAGAGATGGCCTTGAGCCTGTTCTGGGTTCTATTAATTAATAATTAGATTGTGCCAGGTCACTGAACTTAGAGTAGGAAATTCCAGTGAAAGCTTCATCCTAAGAAGACTGAAGAAGAGCAAGAACATCGGGCATTCCTATTCCGAAAAGGCTAGCTGCTGATTTCACTCAACCTCTCCTCGGCTCACTCGCTGCCTTAGCCTTAAGTCTGAACCTTCACTCCGGAAGTTCCTTCGTTTTGTTTCAATAGAAGCTAGATTGCCGCCTTCAAGCCTAGAGAGCAAGAAGCTCTTCGTGGCAAAAGTCTTGCACGTCTTTGTACTAAGAGCGGATATGCATCATGTTGTGCTTCTAAACGGCAGCAAATCCTTCTCACTTTTTTGATGCGAATTGAATACGCAGCTCTAAGACGAGGGAAGCGCTTAAAAGCCCCTTTATTCATACATTGAATTTCTAGATAGCCGGATAGCAACGGTCTTCTTCTAGCTCCTCGCGGATTCTCTGTATTCTCTTCCGAACAGCGGATTTCCTCTTTCTATTAAGAAATTCTAAAGAAAAAGTCCCTCGGACGAGGAAAGAAGGGGCTTTTGATCGAGATGGGTAGAAGAAGCACTGCAAAAACTGTGGGAATTAGGAACTAACTTCGTTCTATTGCCTAGTGTCTGAGCTAACATTAAGGAATAGGCGGGATGCTTAAGAAAAAAAGAAAGTGTGTTTTCAGGTAGCTATGGAATTGCTGCTAGTAGACTGAAAGGCTATTCCCTCCCTAACCCTAAGGTAACCGCTACGCAACTCATTTCCTGGGCAAGCGGGGGAATCGAATCAACCCGAAATGGGCTTTGCGCGATTTGCAACAATACACATCTGCCCTCCAATTATTCATCATGTTTTTTATCAGTAGCCTCTTCCTTGGATCATTGAGGCCCCTTACATTCCATGAAACTATGTTAACTTTCATTTAAAACATTTATGAAACAACCCCCCCTACTTCTTGTACCATAGCTCACAAAGTTACTAGCTGGTTCCAGATTCTTGAGTTCTCTTGGGATCTTTTCTGTTGGAGTCGTAGGAACTATGGCTCCAGCCATCTTCTCAATTGCTTCCCTCTTGCCATCAATTTTCATGAATAGATTCAGAGCTGCTTCTTCACATCCAATAAATTGCACCCCAAATTCTTTGCTCAGCCTGATAATATTCTGTTGGATCCATGAAGGAATTTCGTTCTCTGCTGCTATACCAATGTCCTGCTCTTCTGAATTTAGTGGTATGATATCTTCAATTATACCTTCCCCATCTCCCTTATGTTCCAGTAACATATTGTTTCCTGTTTGTGTTTCTGTGGTTGTTCTTTCCTCTGTATGAATGATCGACATATCGTCGTCGTCCCTTATATCTGCTAGAAATTCGAAATTCTCATCTCTGTCTCCATGGAATAGATGGACTGGATCGCCTTCCTTGTCTGGTGCCACTAAATTCCTGTAATTTGCTTGTATTTC
This sequence comes from Solanum tuberosum, assembly GCF_000226075.1. NCBI lineage: Eukaryota > Viridiplantae > Streptophyta > Magnoliopsida > Solanales > Solanaceae > Solanum > Solanum tuberosum. The sequence continues at coordinate 432,131 of NW_006238979.1, read as the reverse complement.
ATCGAGCAAAGGCTCTGAGGTCCAATCTGAAATATTGACCTGCTTTTCATTTAAGTTACAATCTTGTTGGGCCAGTGGGTCCAGGCCCAACTCTTTTCCTTTCAGCTGCTTAATATCACGTGCCCTGTTAATAGATTCAAAATCTTTTGTGCTTCCCACGTGAAAGTTCCTGTCACCAGCTGGCAGAGGCGTGGATTTCGAAGTTTCACCCTTCTGCAATAACCATTGGTTTGAAGATTGGGTCCTCCTATCTCCTCCGATATCGCAGGCACTCTCTCCGGCGAAAAACCTTGTCGGTGTTTCGTCCCATACTTGTATGATATACTCGATACCTTCAAAAGCTATCTTCACCTCCTTCGGAATGGAATTTCCGTTGGCTTTGACGAGTATTCTTGCCCACTTTAGGTGATTGCGAAGATCTGTTTCCTCCTCTGTCTTCACCCAGCCACCGCAGAAGTCCCCCACTGCTTTAAATACATTCTGAGACCACAAATGTAAAGGGAGGCCCACTAATCTGATCCACGACTGGCTTATGGCAACCCTAGATTGAATTGCACCAACAGTCGGTGACCACCATTGCAGCCAAATTCCTTGATTCTTCCACAATCATCTTCCTCTAAGAACATGCTCGGCCGCATTTATGGACGTAAACTCGAAGAGAAAGCAGTTGTTTCCCATCTCGTAAACGTTAAGGCCGTGGGCTTGGTTCCAATTTTTGCTTGCCCATCTACGAACTTCCGATAGGGTGGCCATCTCAGATCCATTTGTTGGAAAGCTACCAACAAGGCTCTTGCCTATGAGCTCGTTTCGAGGTTGATTGAGGCCACCATTTATGAGGATGGTGTCCCCTCTCTCCTTTATGACTGCACTATTGATCTCTCTGGACGACCATCTGCTCCTCCTCACCGTCTCTGCATATGGAATCTCTTTATCCACCATTTTGTAATTCTGATTGACTGTCTTATTAGCTTTGTAATGAATGAACTTTTCAATTTTGGTGGCCAGATCCCACCAGCCAGCATTGAATGAGATTTTTGGGACTATTAATACTGCTCTGCTCTTGCCTTGAATGCTGATAATGCTTATATATCTTCCTTTGTTGTTAAAGTTCCTTGCACAGAATAAGTGTGAAATATGCTCATGTCTTCTCCATCTTCTAACATTGTTTCCTTTCACCTTTGACACTTCCTTAAGGATCGAACAGATCCATTCCATCGATTTCTGGCTAAAGCTAGCTCTGCTCATCATGATCCTTCCTCTCTCAGTCCAATCATTCCACATCTCTGCTCGTGATTCATCTCTAGCTATGTCATAAGACTTGAATCCCATTGCGAAGAAAATCATATCTTCATCCATTGATTAGAAGAAAAGGAAAGTGGGTTAGAAGAAAAGAAAGAAAAAGAAAGATTATGCCGGTTTGAAAGAAAGAAAGAGGAGAGAATTCCGGTGACAGAAGGTCACCGGAGGGGAGTTCTGCTCTCCTAGATTAGGAGAGAGAAAGATTTTGGGGACATGTGCCTAGGAGAAAACTTGTCTTGGCTTTTAAATGATCCAAATAGCTTGCATTGTTCTTTGAAAATACTAATATTTTTTAGGAGTACTCTCTTTTTAAGAAAGGCAAGTAGAACATCAATGCGTAGGTGTGCTCATTTACTCCATTCTTTGTTGCAATTTACTTAGTATATAGGGAAATCAGAGAGGAGGAAGCTACTCCGTTCTCTGTTGCACTTAACTCAGTATGTACATCATCTACCATGTCATAGTCATATTTATCTTACGCATGGTACTTGGAACAATCATAAGAATGGCTCCCGAAACTTCAAGTTTGTTGTGTAAGAGAATATTTTTATTACATGCAGATCAATTAAGCTAAACAAATAAAGTAGGCAGCCAAAGGAAGAAAAAACAAAGAGAACTTACCCCATGATCCATGGGCTGGCAGGCTGACGTACTGAGGACATGACCTTCTTAAGCTTGTATCATATGCACAGTCACGAGGCTGTAAAAAGAATGGTATTGAAGCACATGTTTATAATTTACTTCTAATTGTAATGGGGAAGATTAGGGGAATGACGGTCTGCTAATAATAGAGATTCAAGATAAACATGAAATTAACTTTTCCCAGTAACTTGTATGATGAATAAAATCAGAATACCAAAACAAAGCCCATATTCTTCCTAATCCCCCTGCTCTTAACATCTAGGACATTGATTAATGGGACGACCAAGGGGGTAATGGATGATAAAAAAGAAGGAAGGTCATTGTTTTTTGTTCATTTGTCTTATCAGTTGGCCTTACGGCAATGCACAAAACCTTAGTAACCCTAGACATATAAACAAGAAATACATCCTTAACGATCAAGTCATGAACCTCTCTGCATTATGGTCATGTGATATCTACTGCTGAGGCTGTCCGGGATAGAAAAGAAGTAACAGAATGAAAGGTACTTCCTTGATGCTGACAAAGATTTCTATTTTAGATCAGGCACTGACAGATTTCCGCAGATGCAACACAGTGTGTCTGATATTTTTTATTTGATGCTATAAGAATCATGGTTACATAACAATAAATGTGAGATCACAAAGCATCTATTGCAGTATTTCTGTCAGAGCATCAGAGAGACGACCAACCTCAAAATTCTTAAAGAAACATATACGAAGTTCTTCCAGGGCATCGCCTGAGCATACCAACTCTGGGGTTGTATGAAAAGCATTTTGAATGGCTGAAATGATGCCTCCTAATGGATACTTTTCGGAATTTGATGGTACATATCCAGCTTCAAATAGAACTTCCTGGCATTGTGTTTGAGTGCGTAATGTTAGTCAAGTACCACACATAATCTATTTGGTTAGTTGACTAACAGGGAAGAAAACATATAAGTGTTCAACAGGTTATAAAAGGAAACAGTAGAGACTAATCAACGAGCAACAGCATGTTCATATGCAATTATCAGGCATAAAATCACTAGATGGTTGGTTTATTGACATTGAAGAGATCTTGTTAATATTCATCTGATAACAAAATGAAACTGTATCAACAATAATACCATTATAAACAGTTTTTAACGCATAAACAATGATATCAAGAATATTTTGATACAGTTGATTAATCCATAAGTTACAGCATATACGTTACACAATGCATGTGCAGGTTACCGCCCCCCCCCCCCTCTCCCCGTAATTCTGCTGTTAATTATTACCAAGTCACAAAGATTTCCCTCTTGATAAATTTTGTATCGACAAGAAATAGGTACTAATAAACATCCATAAGTAAGTTTTAACATATAATTATTCAAGTGAAAACAAAATGAAACTGTATCAACAACAATACCATTATAAACCATTTTTAATGCATAAGCAATGATATCAAGAATGTTCTGATACAGTTGATTAATTGAGAAGTTACAGCATATATGTTACACAATGCATGTCCAGGTTAGGTCTCCCCCCCCCCCCTCTCCCCTTAATTTTGCTGTTAATTATCGAGTCACAAAGATTTCCTTCTTGATATATTTTGTATCGACAAGAACTAGGTACTAATAAACATCCATAAGTAAGTTTTAACATATAATTATTCAAGATGCAACTTCTTCTGTATTTGATATCATCAACAACTTCATAGAATGAAAATATCCCAACAAGCATAAAAAAAATTAGAATGTATAACCAAAAAGAAGGAAAAGGACATGAAATTGCTACAATAAAAAATATATTGGTCTTCCAAGGATATTATTTCAAAACTAAAATACATAGCATGAAAAATCACTTACTGTGACGTTATATTTGAAGTAAACATTCAACGTTGTCAAAAAGAATTCATATTCGTCATGGACAACTGGATAAGCACATGTCCCATGTTTTTCTGCAATCAATAAGGATGAAAATATAGTCACAAGGGATAAATTAAAGAGGATCCTATCTGACTTATGTCCATATGATATATTTAAAGCGCATATAACTGTATCAGACTTTCTGTAGTCTGTACTATAATCAGATTGGATTTAGTAGAGAGATAAGGCCCTGTGTTAATCTCCATATACCTCCCTATTGAAAACCAGGCGTTTTGTTGGCAACCATAATATATTATACCACAGCATAATACATACTATGAAGTGTTGGTTGAGGAAAAGAACATGATTTCTTTTACATATTGCATTGCAAAGAAATAAGACAACCACTTTTAGGAGGTGGATCCTCAGTGTAATGTAGAGGGATTAATGCTCCTGATAACCCCACACTCCCCCTCGATACTCCTTAATCGCTACCAAATGCAGAATATGAATTATTCAAGCCCATCCACAAATTATGTGTAAATATTTGATAACCAAAATTCATTCTCAAAAAAAAAAAAAAATTTGATAACCAAAATTATATGTAAACCTTGCAAGCTAATAAACACAATTTTTTGTCTTTTAGTCCTATGTTGGCACATTATTGTCATACCAAAGGGAGATTATGGCATCCTCTTTGTGTGCACATTAAGTGCATACCCAAAGACATCTCATTGATGAAATGACAAAAGCAGAAGGAAAAAACTACCTCATACCTCAGTTTTAGAAGGAGAAGAAAGAAATATATTAATAGTAGTAATAACAATAAATAATAATAATAATAATACATGAGGAATTAAATGTCTAATCACTTATCAGTATCCAAGGAGAAGAAGGGAGCTACTCTTAATTTGTTAAGAGATGTAAAGAATCGAGTAATTTCTAGGTTTTTACATCCTTGGCTCCTTGCTGCGGAAATCTAGAACCTTGCTTCTCAATTAAATTCTAAAAAATAGCAAGCTCTTAACCTTCTTTCATCTTGTACAATTAATTTTACTTTTTGGTAAATGACAATTTTATTACAGAAGTCAACATTACAATCCAGAAACAGAGGCCCAGCTGGACATGAAGCCCCAAGCCAGCTGCAACTAACAGCAAAGTACTCATAGCCCCCAAGTCCTCAAGTATCAGCTAGTAAACTATAGCATTACAGATAGTAGTTAAGTTCAACCATTCTCCTAGTCAATCTCTTGTACGATTAATTTAATATAAATAAAGAATAAAGCAAGGTAATTACCCCACTGTAATTGAGTATCTCCAGAGTCAGCATAGAGGAATGCAAGAAGAATGTGTCAGTTCCTTAATTGTATCAAATTCAAACAATCGATGAGTAAAGATAACAGTGAAACCACCTCATGACCCCAGAATGGTCCTTTTTTGTGATGGCAAGATCTGGGGGAACCACAACTTAAAGAAGGCCAATACTTCCTCATTGGCTCAAGCAATGTTGAAATCTGACAAAAAGTACTTGGCTCATAAACAAATAAATTTGAACTCAGTGATGAGGAGTAAGCATGAAATAGATATAAGGGAAGCACCACTATGATTAAAGAAATCTAAGCTTCTCAATGACCTCATTGCGGAATTTGCAAATATCCTAGCTAACCAATAAAGTTCACAGATGCTAGTTGCTGCTAAATAAAATAAAAGCATTTCAAGACACTTCACAACAAAAGATTGCTGATGGCTTAACGCTCTAATTATATTTGCAAAAATTCTTTGGTGCACATCACATAATCTCACAGCATGGTCTATGTTGCCAATCAATATGTGCAAATCATTTCACAGAATTAAGATCTGAAAAATCAAATTCATAAGTAGACAAGACATAAGGTCTTATATCGCATACTTCATGATTAATAGTTAAGATCATAGCAAGTAGACCAAAGCATAAGTGTTCACACAAGAAGAAATGTTCAATATGAAGGTGAAAATTTGGGAAATCCTTAATAAGTTGTTTAATGCTTAAACTTTATCAGAGAACTGCACCCAAGGGTGTTGCCAGTGATAAAGCTGGAACGAGGACCACAGGAGACAAATGTTTGAACCCCAACTTTGTGAACTGGCATCAGAAGACACTGTTGCTCCAGTTACAAACTGTTGAGTAGCAATGCAGATAGTTCCACCCATCCATTCTCACATTCAAAGCTTCTCTGTCATAAAGAAAGGGCAAACATACCTCCTTCTCATCAAAAGGGCGACCAGAACAGCAGGAAGGCCAAGTTCCATCGTTATACTCTGTCCAAAGTCCATCTAGAAGAGAACAAACCTTATTGAGTTGTATCTTTCACTTGTGAGCACATGAAAAATGAATTACACACCTCTGGCAGAAGGGAGTAGGACTTACGAATTGTGAATACAGATGGCGAGTTTGAGCTGGAAAAATACACAAAAATCACACAGGTAAGCTACTACTTTCAAACGCATGCGAAATTGTAGGAAAACAAAGATACGAATCTTGTCGGTGACCACCATTTGCCGGAGTAGATTTAGTTATGAAAGACCCAATTTTCCAAGAGTGAGAAGAACAAATGAATGGATTTGCCCAAATTTGAATGTAATAGTATTAAAAAGAGGGATATATATAGATACCGAGTGCAACAGGCGTTGGAAGAGCAGCAATGGCGAGTTTTCCGGCAATAGGTGCCGGGCCATTGAAGAGCTAGCTTGAAGTAATCGAACTCTCTCTGTTCTCCTCCTCTTCTAAGTAATCCAACTTCCTCATCCCATCCACCCTTCACTGCAATGAGAATACAACATACAAATAACATCCGCAGATTCACAATTGCAGGAGGAGAAGACATGGTGGCTCTTCTCTTCCAATTTTCACTTTTTTGGATTTCTTTCTTATGGATGCAGCCCATTGATTTGTCAAACTGTATGTATTAAATAAATACTAAATAAAGAAGAAGAAGAAGAAGGCTGGTAGGACACGACAGTTTTGGATTATTTGTAAAAATATAAATAAAAACAAAAAGAGTTAACGCATAAAATAGAGTTAAGAGTTGACGCATAAAATAGAGTTTTTGGTTAAAAACATCATTAAATTATACCCCAATTTAAATTACATCCTTAAATTTTTCTTTTTAACAAAAAATATTCTCCAAGTATTTAAAACTTAACAACTTTCATCCCTCTATTTAAATTTATCAAAAATTTAGCGAATTCCACACAAAAACATATGCAATTCATACTATTCTCATAAAAAAAATCTACAATATTATTACCAGTTGGAAAAAGCATCTAAAAAATTTTAAAAAAATTGAGACTCATATTTGTTGTTAAAAAAACAATGTTAGGACGGCGTGAGTCTACGAGGAGATATGATCTTTACTTCTCCTTTACCAACTAAATGAAGTTGAAATTTAATTTCACATCATCTTCACCTTGCAAAGTTAAAATGTCATTAGATCAATAATTTTTTGGGGCAAATTAATAATTGATGTGATCAAGATTCAGCTAATTTTGATCTCTAGTACTCAAGTTTCGTTTTCCATTATTAGAAGTAAAAGTCTTCGATCAACACCACTTTCTGCAGATTAAATGAAAAAAAACATTTCCATTGATAATTCTTTGATATCAAATCAAATGAAAAATAAATAAAAATAAAATTGCTAATTAAAGAAAGACAATGCAAAACGTTGTTACTAAAAAAATTTATAATATTATTTTAAATGTATGTCGAATGAACATAATTGGTTTATTGGGGTGATTTAGAGAGTTTAATTTGTTGAGAGTAGTGTGCATCGTACATGTTGTGAAGAATTTGTTAGTTTTTGACAAATTTTAACAAAAGGATGAAAGTTGTCAAATTTTAAATAATTGAGGAATGTTTTCCGTTAAGAAAAATAATTTAAGGATGTAGTTTAAGTTAAGGATATAGTTTAAGGATGTTTTTTGCCAAAAACTCCATAAAATACAACTTGCCTTGCTGATGCACTTTTAAGTTCCTTTTTTGTCACCAATTTAAGCGATTTTTCTCTTTTGTGTTTTTTTCTTTTGTCACCAATTTAATCCTTTTTCTGTTTCATTCTTTTTATTTCAAAAATTACAATATATTATTTTTATAATTTTTACAAATATAAATTCTAAATAATCCATTGTTTAAAAGAACAGTTTTTTTCTGAAAAAGTATACCCTGCACTGTTGTTGTAACGTAGGGCAAGTAGCCAGCATATTAAAGCACGTTACCCCATGTGCAAGCAATAATTAATTCTTTAAAATCGGAACAGGCCTATTAGGCATTAAGTAATTAGCATCGTTTACTACTTAATTAAAATAATCTAACAGCAAAAATTTCAGCCAATGTCAATTGGGGGTGTAGTGATCTTCGATCTACTAAAATTTCAATCCATCTACTCTGTCTTTTTTAGTTCTCTCGTGATTTTACTGTCTTGTTTTGTTTGATCCTCTCCATCCTGTTTTGTTTAAGTGTTTTTTTTTGTTTTCTATTTTTCTTTTAGTTATTTTTTCCTTAATCAATCTTAACATATTACTATCTTCATCCACTTTTAATTGTCATAGTTTCTTTTTTTAGAATTAAACTATAAAAAAAAATTACTAACATTTTACGATGTATTTTTTCATCATATTGATATGCAAAAAATTGCAATTTATACTACTTTTAGTATAGTTTTTGAATATCTAAATTTTTTGTTTAAAATATCAAATTAATGTAATCTAATTTAACTTTGAAAATTAATCAAATTGACTTTCAAAAAGCGTAACATGACAAATAAAAATAGACATGGGGTATTACTTACTACTCCCTCCGTCCCATTTTATATGATGTACTTTGATTTGGCACAAACTTTAAGAAAAATGGAAAGACTTTTAAAACTTGTGGTCCAAAATGAATGATAGAAATTTGTGTGGTTGTAAATCATTTCATTAAGGGTAAAAAAGACATTTTATAGGCAAATTGTTACTTAAAATAGAAATGTGTCATTCTTTTTGGGACTGACTAAAAAGAAAAGTGAGTCATATAAATTGGGACAGAGGGAGTATTAAATACTTACCATAAAAACATTTAATAAGTACTAGACATTGTTGTGCCCATACTATTAGGGGTGTTTATGATTCGATTTGAGTCAGATTTTTTTCTAAGGGTCTGTTTGGAAAGCCACTTGGTAATTGGAATTGGTGTAATTACTAGGGTAGTAATTACCAGCCTATTAATTACACTGTCTAGTAATTACGCTGACATGTTTGGTTGTCACAGTGTAATTACACATGTTCTGTTTGGATGCACAATTGCAATCATAAAAATTGTAATAAAATTTTTTTAAAAATAAAAAATTTAAATTATTTTAAAAATTTTATACTAGACAAATAAAAAACTTTATAAATGACATTAAATTAAATAATTAAAATACATATTCTTTTTTGAAAATATATTAATTAATAAA
>NW_006238979.1:414604-422416 GCF_000226075.1 Solanum tuberosum | reverse complement strand
TAATAAAATTATGCTAATGAGAAAATAAGCATGGCATTAAGATATAGATAATACGAGAAAATTACATAGAATCATGTAAAGTAAGATTGAGAACAAGAAGAAAATGAAATATAATAATATAAAATAATTAAAAATTAAACTTTTTAACAAAATTTTTTTAAGAAATTAAATAAAAAATAAAAAAAAGAACTTAAAAATAATAAGAAAGTAAAAAAGAATTAAAACAAAAAAATAAAAATAGAAATAAAAAAAAGAAATTAAAAGTAATCAGGTGGTAATTACGCCATGTAATTACCAGCAATTCACAGCCTCTGCCTGTGAATTGTAGAGGGTAATTACCCCCTGCCAATTACACCAATTACCTGTTGACCAAGTAATTACATGTCCTTCCAAACAGGACAAGACAGTGTAATTACACCAATTACACCAAATCCAATTACCAGGGTGTCCTTCCAAACAAGCCCTAAAAGAAAATCAAATCAATTAAGTGAGTTTTTTAAATATTAAAGTCAAATCAATTAAGTGAATTGGTCCAGATGGTTTTACAGGTTTTTTTTTTTTATCAAATATGTTGGGACATAGTTGGTGATGATTTATGAAAGTTAGTTACTGCTTTCTTTGAGGGAAATTCACTTCCTAAATATATTACCCACACTAACCTTGTGTTGTTGCCTAAAATGAACGAAACCCATACCTTTTTAGATCTAAGGCCTATCAATTTGAGTAACTTTGTCAATAAATTTATTTCTAGAGTGGTGCATGACATATTTGAGATGGTGCTTCCAAGATTAATCTCTTCCAACCAATCAGGTTTTGTAAAAGGAAGAAACATTATTGAAAATGTTTTACTCACTCAGAAGATTGCTTTAGATATTACCAAATGGGGAAAACCAGTCAATGTCATTATCAAGCTTGATATGACAAAGGCCTATGGCAGAGTCTCTTGGTTCTACTTTATGAAAGTCCTAAGGAAGATGGGATTCTCAGAGGTTTTTGTTGATACCATTTGGAGGATAATTGCTAACAATTAGTATTCAGTGTTGGTAAATGGACATGCACAAGGCTTTTTTCACTCTTCTAGAGGAGTAAAACAGGGGGACATATTGTCTCCTGCTTTGTTTATTCTCGGTGTTGAAGTTCTTTCTAGGTCTCTCAATTCTTTGTTTAATGATGGCCAATATGTGGGATATGACATGCCTAAATGGAGTGCAAATCTTAATCATCTTGCTTATGCAGATGACACAATTATTTTTTGCAGGTGCACATGAAAAGTCTCTCAACAGAATTATGAAAAATTTGTGCAGATATGAATCTCAATCTGGACAATTAATCAACAAAGAAAAGAGTGTATGGTACATGCATCAGAACACGAGTGCTCAACTAAGAATGTTAGTTGATAGATGTACAAGTATCTCAAGAGGCCAGTTCCCTATTACTTATTTAGGTGTCATATCACCCATGCTAAAAAGAGAAAAAGTGATTACAATGAACTAATCAAGAAGGTGAATGACAAGTTGCACACATGGAAAGGGAAAATGCTTTCTTTTGGTGGTAAGGCCACTTTGATCAACAGTGTACTACAAAGTATCCCTATTCATACTCTTTCGGCAATTGTCCCCCTTAAATGTGTTATTAATGAATTACACAAGATTTTTGCTAATTTTTTTATAGAACAATAAGGAGATAGGGAGAAGTAACACTGGGCTAATTGGCAGAGAATTTGCTTACCTAAAGCAGAAGGGGGTCTTGGTTTCAAATCTTTATTTGATGTTTCCAAAGATATGTTTGCAAAATTATGGTGAAAATTTAGAACTGATAATTCTTTATGGGCCAATTTTATGTGGAATAACTATTGCAAAAAAAGATATTCCCACTTTGGTTAAATGGAAAGGTGGCTCTCAAGTGTGGAAGATGATGTTTGAGAATAGAGAAAACTGATGTACCGTGAGTTTACGATATTTATGACGCATTATACTTGAAGTTTGCATCCGTCTTAAGCATTTTGTTATTATATGTGATGGTATTTTGATCTAATTTTGCAGGAAATAGGTTTGGAGTAGTTAGAGTTGAAAGTAGTTGAAGCAGGAGGAAAATGGCAACAGACAAGCCCACCTACGAGCCATCGTTCAGTTGACGAGCCGTAGGTGGAGGCATGGATAGAGAGTTCAACGAAGTCTGACTAAGTGTGGAACCATGACAGCTACTAACGAGTCGTAAGTCAGATGACGGACTTTCGTTGAGGGGTCGTCGATGACTTTAGAGAAGATGAGTTACAATACTTGAACCACGAGTGTACATGACAAACCATGCTTAGACCTATGGGTTGTAGGTCATGATCATCAATTGACATCCACATAATTTTGGCCAACTGCCGAGCAACGGTGAAAGACCACGGGTTGTCGTTTACTTGACGGACCGCAGGTGGCCAACCGTCAACAAAATTTCCTAAATTTTCTTTTCATGCTTGGTTTAGGATTTAGTTTCTATAAATACTAGTTGTATTTTTCATTTTTTGGGTTGTTAGACTTTTTGTGATACTTTGTTTTGAATTTGGGAATTCTTTTGCGAACACTTTCGGCAATTAATTCTTGAAGCTTGGTTTATGATATTCGCTTTTGATTTTTAATTCAAGATTCCGGATTTCATCTATTCGAATGGTAAGTTCATGATTTATCTTATTAACCCTAATATGAGTAGTGAATTCTCAAGCATGAGTAGCTAAATCCACAACTAGGGTTGAGGGAACCATGAGTAATTAACAACGTAAAACTAATAATTAAGTAATTCTTGAATAGTGTTTATGCATGTATTGTTAATCCCTTTGTTTTGAATGCTTTTTAACGGTTACAACATTAGAACTCGCCTCATTCCTACTTGACAGACCAAGGAAGTAATGCATGAGAAAGGGATTGAACAACCGAGATTTAGCGTGATAATATGCTATCTAATAGCCTGACCCACCTACCGTAAGGGCTAATCTGGGGTTAAGGGTAAGAGTTAGTAAAGCATACACCCGTAAATGGACCAAGTTGCGTGGTGAAATTCCCTACTTGGAGGACCAATCACTTAAGAGATACATAACTTACCAACCTTGCATGTTAACACTAGGATAAAGTTACTATTATTGGAATTACTGCGTTAAGAACTTGTGGGGAACACATGTACCCTAGTTTCATCTCATATTAATCTTGCAAATTGCGAATCTTGTTTACTTGTTACTTATTACTACAAATCAATCAACTATTATTTTAGTTACAAATCCCCCCTTTTACGGAAATAAACTTGATGAAAAGTACAATTAACTATAAATTAGTCTAAGTCTAGATCATATTCCTCGTGGGATCGATCCTAACCTTAGTTAGGTTCTTTATTTGGCAACGTCCGCTACCTCCTGGACATACTTTTGTGGTGACTAGCACTTTGATGCAAATGCTCACATCTAGAGTTTTGTTTGACGGGTTACCTTCGGAGAATCCATATGCACATATGAGCAAAGTGAAGAGTGCTTGTATGAGTAGTGTGGGATGACCCAATTTAAACATGGATGTTATCGGCTTAAGAGTGTTTCCACTTTCGTTGACAGGAGATGTTATTGTATGGCTGTTTGTTTGAATTTCCATATAACTCAATCACCACGTGGGAACGGTTGTACAAGGTATTCATGTAGAAGTATTTTCTGTTGTCGAAGAAGTTAAACCTCAAGGATAAACTCAATAACTTTGTAGCATTGCATAGTGAGTTAGTTAGCAGTTCTTGGGATAGATTCACTGGGTTTATGAAGAGTGTACCTAACCACTGCATAGATGACGAGTCACTGAAGGAGTATTTTTATAGAGGGTAATATGATAATGGAAAGATTGTACTAGACACTATCGCTGAAGGGTCTTGCGGAGCAATCACTTTTCAAGAAATTGCCAAGAAGCTTGAAACGATCTATAAGAATAACAAGGCATGGAGCACTAGAAAGTCAAAACTGGAAGGACTATGTTTGTTGTACAAGTTGCACCAACTCAGTCCAATGGTGATATTCGTGAGGAGATGGCCCAATTAAGAATAGAGGTTGGCTTGGTGTTGAAACATGTGAGCGAAAATGCAGAGAAAGTAAATGTAGTGAACTATTATAACAGAGCACCACCTGTTGATGAGCACATTTATAATGAGGATGTGAATCTTGTGAATGATCAGACAAAGGGTTTCCAGACTAACGCCTAAGGATTCAATTCAGATAATTGGCACCAAGGTCATGGAAACCAAGGTCGAAACTATGGTAACTATAATCGTGAAAGGAACTATGTCTGTGATGGGAACTACAATCGTGACAACAACTACAATCGGAATGGGTATGGTAACAGGAATGATAAGAGTGGTCCTTATGTTCCACCTGGGAACCGAGATGCTGGATCAAGTATGAATCGAATTGAATATATGATGATTAAGATGATGAAACGATTTGATTCAACTGATTACAATGTAAAGGAGATGTGTAATGACTTATCAGAAATTGGTCAAAAATTGGAGTCTGATGCAGTATCTATTAAGCAAATTGAGCAGCAACTGAGTCAGTTATCCGTAAGTGTAAATTCGCATCAGCAAGGGACACTTACTAGCAATACTATCCAAAATCCAAAGAATGATGTGCATTGGTGGAAAACAGACTATAGACCCTCATATGCCGGCTGGAGTGGAAAGTGCGAAAGAGCAAGATGATGATGAAGTTGAGGTAGTTGAGGAGCCATAAGATGAGAATGAGAAGGAGGTTGAGGTGACGCAAAATATCATCCCTATGTTGAGACCTCCACCTCCCTTCCCACAAAGGTTGGTAAAGAAAGCGGAAGAAGGAAAATATTGCAGGTTCATAGCTATATTGAATCAATTGTCCATAAATATTCTGTTGATAGAGGCACTTGAGTAAATTCCAGGTTATGTGAATTTCATGAAGGATTTGGTGACTAAGAAGAGGGTTGTTAGTTTCAAAGGTGATGACAAGTTGCAACATTGTTGTTCTATTGCTACTAGGTCATTAGTGCAAAAGAAAGAGGATTATGTAGGTTTTACTATCCCATGTACTATTGGTATGTTGCACTTTGCTAAGGCCGTATGTGACTTGGGTGCTAGCATTAACTTGATGTCGCTGCCTATCTACAAGAAGCTGGGATTAGGAACCCCCAAGCCGACTGCAATGCGACTCTTATGGCTGATAGAACTGTGAAGAAACCGACTGAAGTGTGATGAGTCAGGAATTTCGACTCATTTGGGACTTATTATTCAATGATTTAGTGTCTTCAATGCCTATTCTATGCTCAAAACTGATGCTAATATGTTGATATGCAGCAATGAAGGTTTAAGAGTGAGGCAAGGACATTACAATCCAAAAATGAGTGAAAAAGTTGGAAAAACTGAAGAAAAGAGAAGTTGGAGCTCGCAATAGCCACTCGGCGATTCGCCGCGTGAGCCTCCAGCTCGCCTACAGTTCCAGTGAAGTAACCCATGGACCAAACCAACTTGGCGAGCAAATAGGTGATTCGGTAACGCGCCGAATGGATCAACGATGTGCCGAATGGATCGACGACAATGATCAGGCTCGCCAAAAGTTTCAGAACAATTTGATGGAGGAATCAAGCCAAAAGGCGAGAAGAAGAGAAACTCGGCGGATCGTCGAACGGGTCGGTGATCCCGACTAACTTCGTTGAGTTGACTCTGTGCTGAGTTTTTGGAAACATATAAATTCAATTTTTGAAAGAAGAAAAGAAGTTCCCACATTGTGCATTCCTGATTATAGAGAGTTTTTACATTTTTCACATTGTTTTAACATTTTGAGAGAAGTTTGGGATTTAGAACTGGAGATTTTGAGGATTCTAGCTTAATTTCAGCATTTGGGTATTTGCAAATTGTTAGCAATTCGGATGGATAATCTATTTTGTAACAATTTCTTATTTTCCACTATGTTTGGCTAAAACCCCTTACCTTAGGAGTGTGATCATGTAGTTGAATGCATTAATTAGCTTATGGGTGTTATTGATTGCTGATTTTATTGTTGTTTCGAAGTGGGTTCAATTATTTGTTCATGTCTTAGTTAAGAAATTGAAGTTGCAAATCCAGTTCTAGCTAGGTTCTTTATACTTTCTTGAGAAAGAGGTATTAGGGTAGAACAATTGATTTATAATTGTATCGATTGCGTCTTTAAAATTTAGTTTGAGAAAGTGGGTTTGATTGCGTCCATACAAATAGATCTTGAGAAAGTAGGTTAATTAAGGAAATGGGTTGTTTGGTAATGGTAAGCTTGTTGAGGTTCGAGAGAACTCACTTTAAACACAATAGTTGATCGAGAGATGGCTATTGTATCGAAAACTTAGCCTGCCCATGGAGACTCAACACTTTTAAGCAATCAATGATTACCCATTACGCGAAATTACCATTCAACTGATCACATTCCTAAGGTCCGATCTCTAATTGCTTAATTCCCGTGTTAGTGATTCCTTTTTACAATTGGCTACTAAATCCCCCAATAAGATATTGATCACTAAAATTTATTGATTTAGTTTATGTTGCGTGATTCCTTATACCTACAAAAGATTAGAACACATCATAATCAAATTCTTTACTGTATCACTCCTTGTGGGATTGACCCCAACTCATTGTTGGATTTATACTTGTTAGCAACCGCCTACACTTCAAATCGGAAAAGTGTACACTACAAAAGGAACCCCAATTACCAACAAAAAAAATTTGTTGGTAAATTGATCAAATTGGTTGGCAAATTGAGTTACCAACCAAATGTCAACTTATATTAATCTGTTGCTAAAAGGCTCGTCGGTAAATATTACCAACCGATTTTAATTTGTTGGTAAACTTACCAACCAAAAATCAGTTGGTAAACACCCAAAGATGTTGTTACAAAATTTTGAAACATGGCCCTGAAATTTCCGTTGGTAAATTCACCAACTAATTTTTGGTTAGTATATCGTTAGTACCTTTACTAAGGAATTGAAAAGGAGTTAGTAAATTTTTTTCTTCATTATTCTATTCCCTTGATTCACCAACTAATTTTTGGTTAGTATATCGTTAGTACCTTTACTAAGGAATTGAAAAGGAGTTAGTAAATTTTTTTCTTCATTATTCTATTCCCTTGATTCACCAACTAATTTTTGGTTAGTATATCGTTAGTACCTTTACTAAGGAATTGAAAAGGAGTTAGTAAATTTTTTTCTTCATTATTCTATTCCCTTGATTCACCAACTAATTTTTGGTTAGTATATCGTTAGTACCTTTACTAAGGAATTGAAAAGGAGTTAGTAAATTTTTTTCTTCATTATTCTATTCCCTTGATTCACCAACTAATTTTTGGTTAGTATATCGTTAGTACCTTTACTAAGGAATTGAAAAGGAGTTAGTAAATTTTTTTCTTCATTATTCTATTCCCTTGATTCACCAACTAATTTTTGGTTAGTATATCGTTAGTACCTTTACTAAGGAATTGAAAAGGAGTTAGTAAATTTTTTTCTTCATTATTCTATTCCCTTGATTCACCAACTAATTTTTGGTTAGTATATCGTTAGTACCTTTACTAAGGAATTGAAAAGGAGTTAGTAAATTTTTTTCTTCATTATTCTATTCCCTTGGTAATACGTTGATAATTATAGTAAATTTTTGTTGGTAATTTACCAATAAATTTTAAATACTTTTATTTTTTTTTGGTTTTCCATCCGATGTCCGATACCCCACACCAGAGCCCGACTAAATCCGGATTCACGTCAGGAAGTCCCACATTGGGGAGTAAAGCGCTCCCTAACAAAGGCGACTCCGTACCCAAGG
>NW_006238979.1:413718-414069 GCF_000226075.1 Solanum tuberosum | reverse complement strand
AAACTAAAAATGGAAGCCTCAAAACCCGAACCCTCTATCTTATTACATCAAAAATGACCTTCCGCATCTAACTGCACTAACGAAATTCTCATCTGAGCACGTTTATCAAATATATTGACCGAAGTTAAATTTTGGCCAAAATTTATAAGTTAAAACACCTAACGGCACACACTAAAAATGAAAGCCTCAAAACCCGAACCAACCATCCTATTAGATAAAAAATGACCTTTGGAGTTAATTACGCCGACGGAATTCTCATCTGAGCAGGTTCGCAAAAATATTGACCAAAGTAAAATTTTGGCCAAAACATAAGATTTAAAACACCTAACGGCACAAACAAAAAACGGAAGC
>NW_006238979.1:392209-413393 GCF_000226075.1 Solanum tuberosum | reverse complement strand
TCAACACTAGACGCTGATTTACCAAAAAGTTTAACTTCAATTGATAAATTTACCAACTATTCAAATATAAGTTAGTAATTAATAATTTACCAATAAATTTTATTTACCAATGGATTAATGATCGGTTGGTATATTACCAACTATTTTAATGATGTGAGTAATTTACTAACTACAATCTTTATTCGTCGGCAAAATTTTCAACTAATTGGATATTGGTTGGCAAGTTTACCAACAAATTACATTTCGTTACTAATTTACCAACACATTTATATTTGGTTGGTAAATTTAGCAACACAATCTTGCCGTGGGTAAATGTTTGGTTAGTAATTCATTGGTAATATGTTAATAAATTATATAAACATTTTTTTGTCATATTTATCAACCGATATATACTTCGTTGGTAATATTACCAACAAAAGGTGTGCGTTAGTAATATTTCAGTTGGTAATCCATTGATAAAATGTTGCTAAATTTGGCGCCATTTTTTCCCGCCGTATTTACCAACCAAAATACTTAGTTAGTAAGATTTTGGTTGGTAATATGTGAGAATTTCATTGTTAAGTTTTAAAATATAATTCAGTTAGAAATATGTTGGTAATTTGTTAGTAGACTACTAACCAACTTAAGTTGTTAGCAAAATCTGTTGGCAATTTAGGGTTTTTTTGTAGTGGTAGTTGAGCGTTATAAAAAATGGCGCCACTACCGGGGAGTGGTGTTTATAATTCTTTTATTGAAATGTTCTTGTGGACTAATTTTGTTGTAGTAGAATTTTCTTACTTGTGTTCTTGTTGGCTACTCTAAAACATGTGAAGAAATGAGCGTGAATGCAAGTCAACTTGGGAACAATAATGACATCAGGGACTTACATGATGTCAATGTGGATTTAGTGGTAAATGTTTGTGCTATTCGCTTGCCTCCAATTGTGGGTAATGCGGTGTTTCATGTGACCAGTAATATATTGCAGCTGTTGCAAATGAAGGGTCTCTTTGGGGGACTTACTCATGAGGACCCTCATGACCATATTTGCAATTTTGTGGATGCGTGTAGACTGTTTTCATCCAAGAATATCACTCAAGAGTCAACTCGACTCCGTTTGTTTCCTTTCTCTCTAATGGGGGAGGCAACAAAGTGGTTAAACGCGTTACCAAGGAAATCAATAACTTATTGGGAAGAGCTCACAAAAGTGTTCTACGAAAAACATTTCCCTCCCTCAAAGATGGTGAAGTTGAGGGATAGCATTCATAATTTCAAGCGGGTTGAGGGTGAACCCATTCATGAAAAAATGACTGAGGTTTCAAAAGTTGCTTCTCAAATGCCCTAATCATGGTTTGCCGGATAATGTGGTATTGCAATATTTCTACCAGAGTCTTGACACTCTTTCAGGGATCCAGAGCAGAGGGAAACATTACTACGATGGATGGCTCACCACGTTGCTGATGAGGAAGAGAGAACCGTGTGGGTGCATGATATGACACTACCAATACAAAAGGCGACCTTGAGCTTTGCGACCAAGTTTTGGTGGTCCATCATACGGACCAGATTGTCCCCCACACATGCAGATAATGTTGTGACTTGGGATCGTACAATTATGCTTACAACATTTATGGCGGGGCTGGAAGTTGATTTCTCCAGATTATTATAGCAGATATACACGAGAGGACTTTCTGAAAGACTACTACTATCCCCTTTCCATGCCTTATTTTTCACATTTGTAGGGAGGCTATAGTTCTGGTGTGGCACTGTGACCAGCTCATCCAGGTGACCAAAACGGTTGATGTGGGCATGATCAAAGATTATGCGAACCCAGCAGCTCCTCGAAAAGGTAGACAGATTGACTTACCGTCTTGGGGTGATGATATTGTTGTTGATGTTGAGAAGGTTGGGGCCGAGCGGGCAGACGATGAGACTATTCCTCCCACTAATGCGGAGCCCAATGTGCAGGCTCCCCCTTCCACTTCATCCGGTCATGCTGCGAGCATACCTCGTGCTCCTACACCTTTTGGGTTGATTTGATGCCACTTGCTCAAGTCCAGAAGTTGGAGACTCAGATAACCACTCTTCTAAAATATATGCTACCTTGGATGAAGAAGTCTATTGAGAAGTCAGAAGCCAGGATAGAGGCAGTGGTTGATAGGAAGATTCAGGCGGTGCATTGGAGGATTTATTCATTTGAGCTTAGAGTGATGGAGAGGCCTCAACCTAGGCCCACTGTTGATCTGAATACTTTCCAGGCGGAGTTAGCCAAACTCCGAACTGATGTAAATGCTTTAACTGTTGTTGAGGAGGCTATCCCAGAGCCTACACCCGAGGTAGATGTTGATGATGTGGTGTTGAATGCACTATTTAAAGATGATATTCCTTTTCTTGACACCCCCCCTCGTGCGGCTGTAAAGCCTACACACACTTTTATGACCACTACTGATCTAGAGGATGAGAGACGAGCTAGAAAAGGGAGAAACAGAGTTTGAGGTAGCCCAACAACAGTCTATTCTTGATGAAGAGTTGAGGCAGCAGAGAGTTATAGAGTTGGTTGTAGGTGCATCTGGATCGAGGAGCACTACTGATTATGTTCCCACTACTGTTAAGGGTGTTACTGATGGCGTCAGTCTTGCTGATCCAGCGAGTTCTAGGCAACCGGACCCACCCACTTCTTGATTTGGCTTCGGGCTCCTATGTGCCACAAGTTTGTTTCACCCGATGTATTATATTTTGTTTTTTTTGCATTGAGGACATTGCACTATATTTTTTGAGGGGGTGAGGTGAATTGGATTGTGAGTGTTAGGTTGAAGTCTGAGTAACCCAACTCAGATGTTAGGGTGAAGTCTGAGTAGCCCAACTCACAATCCTTCCTTGGGGTTTTCTTGCATGTGTTCTTTTTTCCCAAGGAACTGCTTTCATTTATGTTGAACCGACATGTTTAGGATAGTATAAATGTAGAAGTAGACTAAAAATGAAAGCATGATAGCAAAAGAGCATGAAAAGTGATACCCCTCAAAATTTTGATTATGTTCTATATATGCGGGATTGATAAGTTGAATGTGTTGGATCTTTATATGGCATGTTAAGAACCGATATGACAACATGACTTAAGTTATAACTTGAATTAGATGCACTAATGATTTGATAGTGAAACTATGTGCCATGTGTGTGAGAGAGGTTGTTTGTATATTCATATAGTGCGTGCCAATCTAGAACTTCCCCCATTAGTCTTGCTAAGATGATTTAGACTGGAAATTGGGAAATGATCATACGTCGTTGTTGATTTAGACTGAGATTCAACTCTTTTTAGCAATCAATGATTACCCATTACATGAAATTAGCATTCGACTGATCATATTCCTAAGGTCCAATCTCAAATTGGTTAATTCTCATGTTAGTGATTTCTTGTTCACAATTGGTTACCAATCCCCCCATTTTATATTAGTCACTAAAATTTATTGATTCTTGTGATTCCTTATACCTACAAAAGATTAGAACATGTTTGCACTTCATAATCAATTTCTTTATCGTATCACTCCCTGTGGGATCGACCCCAACTCATCATTGAGTTTATACTTGTTAACGATCGCCTACACTTCGAATCGGAAGAGGTGTAGTTGAGCATTATAAAAAATGGTGCCGCTGCCAGGGAATGGTGTTTATAATTCTTTTGTTTAAGTGTTCTTGTGGACTAATTTTGTTGTAGTTGAATTATCTTATTTTTGTTCTTTGTGATTGCTCCATAACAGGTGAAGATATGAGTGTCAATGGGAGCAATGCGAGTCAACTTTGGCTTAATGATGACATTGGAGATTTGCATGATGTCAATGTGGATCTAGTAGGAAATGCTGGTGCTATTCGCTTGCCACTAATTGTGGGCAATTCGATTTTTCATGTAACTAGTACTATGTTGCAGCTGTTGCGAATGAAGGGTCTATTCGGTGGACTTGCTCATGAGGACCCTCATGACCACATTCACAATTTCGTGGATGTATGTGGACCGTTTTCATTCTAAAACATCACTCAAGAGTCGGTCCGACTCTGTTTGTTTCCTTTCTCTCTAATGGGGGAGGCATCAAAGTGGCTAAACGAGTTACCAAGGGAATCAATCACTTCTTGGGAAGATCTCACGAAAGTGTTTTATGAAAGATTTTTCCCTCCCTTGAAGATGGTCAAGTCGAGGTATTGCATTCAAAACTTCAAGACGATTGATGGAAAACCTATTCATCAGACATGGTAGAGGTTTCAAAAACTACTTCTCAAGTTCCCCATTCATGAATTGCCGGATGATATGCTTTTACAATATTTCTACTAGAGTCTTGATACGGTCAACAAAGGTGTCGCTGATCAACTTATTAGAGGTGGTATAATGAGACAACATTTTGGTATACTAGGGAGGATCAAGTGTCTCTACTAAATCTCGAGGTGACCAAAGAACAGTTGACAAAGAACCAAGAACATGACGAGAACATGACCAAAATGATGACTCAAATGACGTTGTTGACAAAGCATGTCATGGGAGGTGGCTATAAGGTTGTGAGTCCGGATGATGTGGAATTTGAAACTATGTATGATGAAGAGGTTCATTTCTTGTCAAGGCAAGCGTGGGGTTCTCGTTTGAGCTATTTGAAGTCGGGGGGGAATCAAGGTTGGAACAAAAATTGTGAGGATGGATGGATAGGTCGAGATCGAAATTGGTGTGATCAAGACACATATTGGAAAAATAAAGATGATACTAATGATCACTTTGTACACAATTATAATAACCCAAAGTCAAAGGAACCATATAATGACACCGAAAGCTTTTGGACCGAGGATATGCTTTCCCGCATCCTAACCAAAGTGGAAGGATCAGATGAAGTGGTCAAGGAAATGAAGGCAGATGTTTCATCTTTAAAAAAAATGGTGATGTATCACTCCACATCCATAAAGCAACTTAAGGCTCAAATGAGCCAACTTTTGGCTCAACTGAATGCAAAACCACAAGAGGGTCTCAACTGATATTTTGGCTAGTTCGGAGGATAATCATGACCAATGCATGGTCATATTGACTCGGAGTGGTAAGGTTGTGGGCAGCGATGTAGCAAATGATGACAAGGTAACATCAAGTGAAGAGAAAAACATTACTATTGATAGTGAAGGGCTCATCAAAGGGTTAGACAATGGAGGATCCAAAGTAGTTGATTAGGTAGAAACAAATGTGGGGTTGCTCCCCCTTCAGTGCCTACAAAATCCTTGCCTAAAGATAATCCACCATTCCCCCAAAGATTGAAAAAAAGGGATGAAGATGCAAAGTTCCAAAAATTTCTCTCTGTTTTCAAAACGTTATCTATCAACCTTCATTTGGTAGAGGCGTTGTTGGAAATGTCGGTTTATGTGAAGTTTATGAAAGAATGGGTTACCAAAAAGAGGAGCATGGATTTTGAAACGGTTGAGGTGTCCCATAGTTGTAGGGCCATTATGACAAGCAATGTGGTTGTTAAGAAAGTTGATCCGGGGACATTTACTATTCCATGTACTATTGGGATATTTCAATTTGCCAAAGCATTGTGTGACTTGGGGGCAAGTATCAACTTGATGCCATATGCCATTTTCAAACACCTTGGGCTAGGTGAGCCTAAGTCAACAACGATGCGTCTACTCATAGCCGACCGATCTATCAAGCATTCTATTTGCATTCTTTATGATATTTTGGTAAAAATAAATAGGTTCATATTTCCTATCGACTTTGTTATTCTTGATTGCAAGATTGACGTTGTAACACCTAGGATTCGAGAGAGAGGGCATAACATGTTAAGAACCTCCAGGTGTCATCCCACAAAGGCCAACCACGGCCCGTGGGTGGGACCATGGATCGTAGGTGGGTCCGTGGATGGACACCAAGAGAAAAGGCCTAGGTAGTAACCACGTTAGGACCCACGATCTGTCGATGGGTCCACGTCTTGTGGCTAGGGGTACCGTAGGCTTCCCAAAATCCTCTCAATTTAGTGACGATTGACCTGGACGGACCATAGGTCCATCCACGGTCTGTCAGTGAGGGCATAAGTGGGGTTCGACAGGTTTAAGTTTAGGGGCTTAAGGGTCTTTTCCGATTTTAATTAGATCAAAGTGATGTCATTTTACCTAAGTCTAGAACACCTATATATTTAAGCTTCGAGAATGGAATTTCATTGTTTTAGTTCCTTTTTATGTATTTCTCTTTTGGACATGATGTATGGGCTAGGCCCAATTTCATTCTATTGTATTAGATGGCTATGATGAGACAAGATATCTAGACTTCTGCTTTTCATTTATAAAAATGCTTGGATTTGAAATGTTGTTTTTACTTCCATTATTCTATACGCCATGTTACACCTAGGGGGTACCCCTGGGTCGTGACAAACTTGGTAATCAGTGCAGAAGGTTTAGAATGGTCCTAGGATGTCGCATACGCTTTTTTCACGTCTAGTAGATTCTTGTTCATGAGTGTGAAGGTTATGGTTCCCGTGAACCCAAATGTGGGTATGGCAGCTTGAAGAGTGAGGGACTTCACAAGGATGAATCCTCCAAAGTTTCATGGTTCTAAGGTTGAGGAAGATCCTCAAGAGTTTATTGATGAGATTTATAAGGTTTTGATGATCATGGGAATGACGCTAGTGGAAAAGGCAGAGTTGGCCGCTTATCAATTTAAATGTGTTGCTCAAGTGTGGTATAACCAATGGAAAGAAGGTAGACCGAAAGATGCGGGTCCTCTTGATTGGAAGAAGTCTAATGTAATTTTTCTTGATAGGTTCTTTCCCCTTGAGATGAGGAAAGCCAAGGTTCTTGAGTTCATTAAATTTCTTCAAGGAAGTATGAGTGTGAGAGAGTATGCTCTAAAGTTCACGCAATTGTCTAAGTATGCTCCAACAATGGTTACAGACTCAAGGGTTAGGATAAGTAAGTTCGTTTCGGGTGTGTCCGAAATGTTGGTCAAAGAGTGTTGTACCGCCATGCTCATTGGTGACATGGACATCTCTCGTCTTATGGTCCATGCTTAACAATTTGAGGAGGAGAAACTTAAGGGAAAGCCTAGGGAGGCAAAAAGTGCTAAGATTGATGATGACAATTTCTCTCATGCAAGGTCCGGTGGACAAGGTCGCTCTAAATTTCAACAAAGGTTTTCCAGTCAAGGTTCCTCTAATACTCCTCCTAAGTTCAACAAAGATATGGTGTCTAATCCTAAGTCTGAATGAGGTAATGGTAGTGGATCTTCATTGCCTAGGTCTACTTGTACTAAGTGTGGAAGGAAGCACGAGGGTAAGTGTCTAGCCGGCACGGATGGTTGCTTTGGTTGTGGTAAGAGTGGTCACAAGATGAGGGATTGCCCGATGCTTATCGCTGAAGGAAGATAGGGCAAGCAAGCTCCTCCTAGTGGTTCGGGTTCCAATGCTCCCAAGCAAAACCACTTATATGCACTTCATACTCATGGTGAACAAGAGGGTTCTCCCGATGTGATTACCGGTATGTTAAAAGTTTTCCAACTTGATGTATATGATTTACTTGATCCCGATGATACCTTGTCTTTTGTGACGCCATATATGGCTATGAGGTTTGATGTTCTTCCGGATGTGTTGTTAGAACCTTTTTCTGTCTCTACTCATATTGGTGATTCTATTGTGGCTAAGAGGGTCTATAGAAAGTGTCCCATTTCCTTATCCCATAAAGTTACTCTTGTTGACTTGGTAGAGCTTGACATGTTAGATTTCAATGTTATCCTCGGTATGGATTGGTTGCACTGTTGTTATACTTCTATAGATTGTAGAACTCCTGTAGTCAGATTTCAACTCCCGAATGAGCCTATCCTAGAGTGGGAGGGGGGAAATTCTATGCCTAGAGCTCAGTTTGTCTCTTATCTTAAAGCTAAAAAGATGATTTCTAAGGGTTTATTTTACTTGTTAGGGTGAGAGATGTAGATTCTAAAACCCCTACTCTTGAGTCAGTCCCCATTGTTAATGAGTTTCCAGAAGTGTTCCCCGATGATTTACCTGGTATTCCTCCTGAGCGGTAAATAGACTTCGGTATTGACCTTCTCCCAGATACGCAACCTATTTCTATTCCTCCTTACCGTATGGCTCCGGCAAAATTTAAGGAGTTGAAGAGCAACTGAAAGATTTGTTGGATAAGGGTTTCATCCGACCGAGTATCTCTCCATGATGTGCTCTATTTTTGTTTGTTAGAAAGAAGGATGGTTCTCTTCGTCTGTCTATTAACTATCGTCAGTTGAACAAGGTGACTATTAAGAATAAGTATCTTATTCCAAGGATAGATGATTTGTTTAACCAACTTCAAGGGGCAAGTTGGTTCTCTAAGATTGATCTTAGGTCGGGTTATCACCAATTGAGGGTGAGAGAAGATGATATTCCAAAGACGGCTTTTCGAACCCGGTATGGTCATTATGAGTTTTTGGTAACGTCATTTGGGTTGACTAAAACTCCGGCGGTATTTATGGATTTATGAATAGGGTGTTTAAATAATACCTTGATATATTCGTAATTGTGTTCATGGATGATATTTTGATCTATTCGAGAAGTGAGAATGAGCATATTGATTATTTGAGGATTGTGTTGCACGTTCTCAAGGAACAACAACTCTTTGCAAAGTTTAGCAAATGTGAATTTTGGTTAAGGTCGGTAGCTTTTATTGGTTTTATTGTTTCAATTAAGGGTATTGAGGTAGATCCTAAGAACACAGACGCGGTCAAGAGTTGGCCTAGACTTCTAACCCCTTCGGACATTAGAAGCCTTTTGGGTTTGGCTGGTTACTATAGAAGGTTTATTGATGGGTTTTCTTTCATTGCTTCTCCGTTGACGGCTTTGACTCAAAACGAGGCTGAGTTTGTATGGCCGAAGCTTGTGAGAAGAGTTGAAAGATAGACTTACTTCGCTTCGGTGTTGACCTTACCGAAAGGGACGAATGGTTTCGTGGTTTATTATGATGCCTCTAGAATTGGGTTGGGATGTGTGCTTATGCAAATTGGGAAAGTTATTGCCTATGCCTCAAGGCAACTTAAGATCCATGAGAAGAATTATCCTACCTATGACCTTGAATTAGCGGCGATTGTGTTTTCCTTAAAAATTTGGAGACATTATTTGTATTGGGTTCATGTTGATGTTTCACAAATCATAAGAGTTTGCAATATGTGTTTAACCAAATGGATTTGAATCTTCGCCAAAGAAGGTGGCTTGAGTTATTGAAGTATTATGACATGAGTGTTCTCTATCACCCCGATAAGGAAAATGTGGTGGCGGATGCTCTTAGTCGGTTATCTATGGGTAGTGTTGCTCATATTGAGGAAGAAAAGAAAGAGTTGGTTAGAGATGTGCATAGATTGGCCCGAGTGGGTGTTCACTGGTGGATTCCACCAAGGGTAGTGTTATGGTTCATAATGGTTCCGAATCGTCTTTTGTGGTAGATGTGAAAGGTAAGCAAGGTTTTGATCCAATATTGGTTGAATTGAAAGAGGCGGTGCTTAAGAAGTCCGTTGAGGCTTTCTCCCAAGGGGGAGATATTGGTGTTGTTAGATATCAAGGTCGTTTATGTGTTCCTAATGTTGATAACTTGAGGGAACCGATCTTGTCAGAAGCCCATACTTTTCGGATTCTATTCACTCGGGAGCCACCAAGATGTACCGTGATTTGCGGGAGATCCATTGGTGGAATGGGATGAAGAAGGATATTACGGGATTTGTGGCTAAGTGTCATAATTTTCAACAAGTGAAAGTTGAGCTTTATAAACCGGGATGTTTATCCCAAGACATTAGCATTCCTACTTGGAAGTGGGAGGACTTGAATATGAACTTTATAGTTGGTTTGCCTCGCACCCGGCGGCAACATGATTCAATTTGGGTAATAGTAGATCGAATGACAAAATTGGCTTATTTCCTTCCCGTCAAGGTTTCTTATTTGGCGGAGGACTATGCTAAAATGTACTTAAGAGAAATGGTAAAGTTGCATGGAGTGCCTTTGTCCATTATTTCCGATCGTGGTACCCAATTCACTTCTCAGTTTTGGAAGACATTCCAAAAGGGTCTTGGTACTAAAGTTAAGCTTAGCACGACTTTTCATTCCAAATCGATGGGCAAGCGTAACGTACTATCCAAACTTTGGAAGATATATAAGAGCTTATGTGATTGATTTTAAGAGTAATTGGGATGACCATTTGCTATTGATTGAATTTGCTTATAACAATAGTTATCACTCAAGTATTGGTATGGCTCCATTTGAGGCTCTTTATGGTAGGAGGTGTAGATATCCTATAGGATGATTTGATGTGGGTGAAGTTGCCCTAATAGGTCCTGAATTGGTTCATGAGGCTATAGAGAAGGTTCAACTCATTAGAGGGAGGTTCAGAATGGCTCAAAGTTGAAAAAAGTCTTATGTCAATGTGAGAAAAAAGGATCTTGAGTTTTATGTTCACGATTTGGCTTACTTGAAAATATCACCCATGAAGGATGTAATAAGGTTTGGTAAGAAAGGGAAGCTTAGTCCCCGTTTTGTAGGCCCATATGAGATTTTGAGGCGTGTTGGTAAGGTTTCTTATGAGCTTGATTTGCCAAATGAGTTGGCATCAGTGCATCCGGTTTTCCATGTCTCTATGTTGAAAAAGTGTGTTAGAGATCCAATATCTATAGTTCCCTTAGAAGGGTTGGGAGTTGATGAGAGTGTTTCATATGAGGTAGTTCCGGTTGAGATTTTAGACCGGCAAGTTAAGAAGTTGAGAAATAAGGAGGTTGCTTCCATGAAAGTGTTATGGAGGAATCACTTAGTTGAGGGTGCTACTTGGAAGGTCGAGGCCTATATGAAGTCTCGATATCCTCATCGTTTCCTTCTACTCCTACTTTAGCTTGAGGTAATGAGTTCCTCTTGGTTTGTCCCATGTTTTGGAGTCATGTGTTTTTAGGTATTTCCATGATTTCCTTATGTTATGCATATTTATGAAAACCTTGTGTTTTGAAAGAAAAATGAATTTATATGATTAATTTTCATCATGTTGTTGTGCATTGAGTATGAGAATTGCCTATAGACTTCATGAGATGAATTGATGAACATGCTTTAGCTATGCTTTTGAGAAAGAATTGTATATAGGTGATTTCACGTATCAGGACGCTTCATCCAATTCTAAATGTCAACGATCGCTAGTCTGTATAATAACCCAACTAAATGAGTTGGGGTCGAATCCCACAGGGAGTGGTATGTGCTTAAGATTCAATAGCAAAGTGCGAATATGTTCAAGTCAATCATAGGAGTAGACATTATTGAATAAAAACATAATTCAAATTTAGGGTGACACGAGTGTCAAATAAGGTGGTTTTGGTTTTAACTATCAACTACAACAACAACAACAAATAACACAAATTAACAAGTAATGAGACGGGTTCTTGGGATGTGATTCGATTATAGGCTAATATAGACAAATGGGTGATTGCGACTGATAGTAAATAGTTGTAAATCAGTGAATAAGCTAGACTTTAATAGGGATAAACATTCTCTCGAACAATGTACCCCGAATCAAGTTGGTTTCTCTCGAACACCAATAAGCAATCAATTAAGAATAGCCTACGCTTTAGTACATTCACTCTCTCGAGCTGAATGTGTGAAAAAGGATTTATGATTTACTCTCTCGAGCTGAACCCATGACAACCCAATACCCACAGACCATCAATTCAGTAATCTTGGTTTTAAAACATCTCTCTCGAGCAAGCCAAAAACACTAAGGTAGAATTGCATTTGCAACTACAATCCTTAAATTAAACCACAATTACTGAATGAAGTCACTTCTAAACAACATTTAAACTATTAATTAGCAATACCCATAAGCTAAATTATCTCATAATCACATAATCACACCCCAAGAATTGAGGTTTTAGCTAGACATCATAAAAAGATATAAATCGTTACCAAATTGTGTTTCCATCAACTGGGTAATATTAATTTCGTCTTTACAAAGGTCCAAATTGAAGGAATCTGAAAGACCCACTTCCAATTTCTCAAAAATGGAAAACTTTAATTTTTCAAAACTAAGGAAGAGTTTGTCTCAAAACTCAGAGTTCCAACTCTAAAACTGAAAAAATATATATTATGAAAACTAATTAAATGGTCACTGACACTAAATTAAAATATTCAAAAACGTATTTATAGTCGCCAAAAATATGCTGCGAAGGACCATTCGGCGCAGTAAGTCGGGATTCGCCGATCAGCTCGGCGATCCGCCCTTTGGTCAGTTCCATCGCCTTTTGCTTTGGCCTTCAGCATCCTCAAGTTCTGTAACTTTGGGCGATCCAATCACTGCATCACTGAACCGTTCAGCAACATGCCGACTGCTCCTTTCTCTCGCCGACTTGATTTTCTCCTTCAGGGCTTGGCACACTGGAACTTTAGGAGAGGTAATAACCACTCGATGACTTGCCCAATGGATTAGGCGATCAACATGCCTTCGTTTCTTCGTTCTTTCAGCTGCCTTGTTCCTTTTTGCCCATTAGTGTCCATGCTTTGTTCCTAAATCCAAATACCTGGAAATCAAGGATTTTACATCAGTTATTGACACAAAATAAGCATTTGAGGACACTAACACTTTGTTTGGATCATTGTTACCCATTGTTTCATAATGTATTGTATTGTATTGTACTCTATTGTACTGTACTGTATGGTAGATACAATGTTTGGCTAGACTGTATTGTTTGTTGTTGTTTAATAACATTTTAATTGTTTGGTTTGATTGTATCGTACTGTATTGTAATTTATAAATTTACTAAAGTGCCCTTAATTATTCTAGGGTAGGAGGTTTGACTAGAATTAAATAATATAAGGTAAAGGGTAAAATAGTATTTTGAAATATTATGTAAAGATATAATTGGAAAAAGAAATTAAGTAACAATGGGAACACACTAAATCGGTTGTTCCATAAAATAGGGGTTTTCATTGTTACGTAACAACAAAATTTAACAATACAATACAATACATTTTATGTAACAATCAAAACAAACATTGTATGTATAGTAACGATACAATACAATACAATGGGTAACAAT
This sequence comes from Solanum tuberosum, assembly GCF_000226075.1. Classification (NCBI taxonomy): domain Eukaryota; kingdom Viridiplantae; phylum Streptophyta; class Magnoliopsida; order Solanales; family Solanaceae; genus Solanum; species Solanum tuberosum. Next base: position 400,366 of record NW_006238979.1, on the reverse strand, counting down.
GATCCAAACTGAGTGTAAATCTATCCAAATAAAGCCCTAAATGAGTCCAAATCGTGGACTCATCAATAGGATACATGAGATTGTGTTGAGCATGCTTTTAGCTTAGAGAAGGTAGTTCCTCCTTGAAGATGAGAAATCTTGAAAGTTCATGCATATTGGATTGCTAGGTGGAGTTCTTACCTTTCATATGATGCAATTGATTATGTTTAGCTTGGGGTTGATGTTTCCTCCTTGATTTTGTGCATTTATGTGATTGCATGCATGATGGGTTGTTAGGATAGGTTCCTACTTTCTTTAAGATGCCTAGAATCTCATTCGAGGACGAATGTTCCCAAGGGGGAGATAATGTAACACCTCGAATTCGAGAGAGAGGGCATAACATATTAAGAACCTCCAAGTGCCATCCCACAAAGGCCAACCACGGACCGTGGGTGGGACCACGGACCGTAGGTGGGTCCTTGGATGGGAACCATAAGGAAAGGCCTAGGCAGTAACCACGACAGGACCTATGATCTGTCGATGGGTCCATGGCTCGTGGCTAGGGGAACCGTAGGTCACCCAAAATCCTCTAAATTTAGTAACGATTGACCAGGACGTACCGTAGGTCCATCCATGATCCGTAAATGAGGGCGTAGGTGGGATTCGACAGGTTTAAGTTTAGGGGCTTAAGGGTCTTTTTCGGTTTTAATTAGATCAAAATGAGGTCGTTTTACCTAAGTCTAGTTCACCTATATAAATGATTTTAACCCCCAAATTTCCCCATTCAAGTAATTATTTCCAAAACCCAAAAGAAATCCCAAAGTTCTTCTCTCAAATAATTCTCTCTCTAGAAACTTCAAGAAGAAGAATGAGATTAAAGCTAAGGTTCAAGATCAAGCTTCCATACTTCAATTTCCTTGAGCTTTGATAGTAAGGTATGATAGTTTTCATCCATGGATTTCTTTCATCCATGGAGCTCCCAAATTCTCCTATTTCAAAAGATAGAAATTCCCCAATTAAGTTAAGGTTTTCTTTAATTACTATGGGTTCTCTTGATTATTGATTTAAATGATGGAATTATGATTTTTTTATGCATAAATTGTTGAAATACCATGATTTTATAATGATTTCTCCATGAACCCATGTAACCCCCATGTTTTCAAGTTATGAATCATGTGATGTGGGATTTTGAATGTAAAAGGAGAGTTTTATGAAATTAAGCATGTATTGCTAGCTCTACTTGAATTTATGATGAAATCCATATCTAACCTATGTTTTCTAAGTATTGATGATATATAGTGGGTTTTGAACTTCAAGAGGTAAATTATGAACTTATGCATTTTCTTAGGAAATCTATGCAATTGTTTTAAGGGTGCTTTGAGAGTAAAGTACCAATGATGATGTTATTGTTATGTTGTTGAAAGGATATTCTCATAAACACATACTAGCATGATGTGAAAGGTTTTTCTCACATAATAAGGGTTCTTAGGTTGAAAGGATTTCTCACCTAATTGAATCAAAAACTAAAAGTGATCATGGATGGTAAAAGGTTTTTTCACGCATGGTCTAAGGAGCTATCCTATAATAGAACAAGAGGTGATTACCCATGTCTCTTAATAAGAAGTTAAGTTAAGACTTAATAACTACTCTGTGGGATTTATGCTTAGCACTGAGTGTATGTTGATATGAGATGGAAGCCCTCACGTTAGTAGAGGCTGGGTTTCTAGAAGCAATCTCTTGAGATGGAAGCCCTCACGTTAATAGAGGTCGGATTTCTAGTAACAATCTCCGTATCCCTTAACTATGTGCCCCCATAGGATGATTAGCTAGTAGATCCACTTAATCTAGAAGTTCATGGTTCTACTTGGGCAAGTAGGACAACCCTTTTTGGTGTGGGAGACACCGGGGAATCATGTTATAGTTCACATGGTCTCTATGTCGGCTATGGCTAATTCCCCACATGAATAATGAACTAAGGTTACTTCAAGAAGTATCACATATGAGTTCAAAGGTTTTAAAGATGATGTTAGCTTGCATTGACCATGTTTTTGAAGTATGTTTTCTAATTTCTTTTATATCATGTTTATCTTGGTCAATTGCATGTCATGAAATGAAATGTCTCTTTTTACATGTTTTAAATGTTTTATGCATAGCTGTCATACTTGGTACATTGTTTTGTACTAACACATACTCTTGCCTACATTTTTCCCAAATGCAGGGTTCGACAATCAGGGTCATCAGTTTTGTGGCTAGAGGTTGACTTGCGATATTTTCGAGTTTTGGTGAGTCCTCATGCTTCGAGGACGTACTTTCATTATTTTAGTTCCTTTTCATGTATTTCTCTTTTGGACATAATGTATGGGCTAGGCCCAATTTCATGCTATTGTATTAGATGGCTATGATGAGAAAAGATGTCTAGACTTTCGCTTTTCGTTTATAAAAATATTTGGACTTGAAATGTTGTTTTTACTTCCTTTATTCTATTTCTTATGTTATGAGAGCTAAGTGTCTTGTATTGAGTTCTTCGGGGTTCTATACGTCATGTTAAATCTAGGGTGTACCCCTGGGTTGTGACAAACACCAAGGTACCCATTTGGCCTAAGTTGGCTATTCAAAATGACCAATGCTTTATGAAGATTTTAGGTGGGAGAGAAAGAGGTCCAATGTGTTCAAATTTCATCCAAAGAAAAAGGTAGGCTCAAACGGTGCCAAGCAAAGTTCACACTCTCACAAGGTTGTCACAAAGAGGGATAACATCAATTTCGGTTCACTCTCCAGAAATTGTGCCTAAGATCATCTCTATCATTCGCCTACGCTATTTGATTGGACAAACGAGGCAAGTTCTAGGTATTATCAAGCACACATTCCAAGGCAACCTCACCACACACGACATTCAACACAATCATCAAACAAGACTCTACAATTTTTGTCACGATCCAGACCGTCGTGATTGGTACCCATACTAACCCTCCGGTGGGAGAACCATTACTACAACCCGTCTAACAAATTTTACGAAAATTAAGGCATTTAAAGATACGGAAGCAGGTTTAAATATAGAAATAAACTGGAGTTCCCATAAACTCCGAAAGTTTGACAAACCATTACTTAACATTTGCGGAAACAACGCCTAGAACTTGAAAATCAATGTACCAAAACTCTAAAGTTCAACAAGTCTACGAAAAGGGGAACAACCACGAAACTAAACAAATGAATATCTAAAGTATTAATCTAAGTTCGAAGAAAATGGACTAAGTAGAAGGAGAACTCATGGCAGCCTGGAAGAACTGGTTCACCCTTGAGTTCGGTCTCGATCACTGATCTCCTAGCTGAGGTCTATCAGTAGCCGCCTGAAGATTCCCTATACTCAACAAAGAACGAGCAAGTGCAGTATCAATACACAACCACAATGTACTAGTAGGTTCACGCGACTATTCCAGTAAGCGAAACATATATAAGCAGTGACAACATAGTAAACATGACATGTACAAAACATATATAAGCAGTGATAACATAGTAAACATGACATGTACAAAACATATATACACATTGGTTATCATTTCAGGAGCAATGTACAATTACACATTCTCAATAACAAGTATTTATGACAATTCAACGGTCCTCTCATGGAACTCATACCCAAACTGTTAGTGTGCCGGAACGTGACACCCGATCCCAATTAGTGTGTCAGAACGTGACACCAACTCCAATATAAGTGTTAGAACGTGACACCCGATCCCAGTTAGTGTGTTGGAACGTGACACCCGATCTATTCAGCACAACCACAATCACAATCACACTCATATGTACATACTCAAAATCATACAATCAAGTGTTGAATCATGGCATACATTTATTCGTTCATACTCATTTCATTAGGTTTGATCAACAATGCTTCATTCACATACATACATGCATGCATTATAATGAAGCAATTACCAACATACATCACGCAAAACATGAAATCAAACCATCACCTATCGCGAAACCAAGCTTGAATCCCCTTAAGGCACTTGAATCCTCCATTTCCGAATTCTTTCCACTTGTTCTAGGTCTACAGACAATTAATATACGCAATGATCAATAATTTAATATCTAATTATCCGGATTATAGCAAATCCAATAACCCAAGACCAACCCATGATCCCAATCCCCAATTTAGGGTTTTTTCGACCATCAAATTCAATCAAAAACCCTTCCTTAACAATAATTACCCAAGAATTTAAATTCTATGGATCGAAAAATGGATTAGGGGAGTAAAATCCTTACCTTTAGTGCTAGAACAGGTGGAAACCCTTCAAGAAATATCCGTGGGTCGTCTCTTAGCTCTCAAGAATGAAACTTGCAGAAAATAACATTTTTGGGGTTTAATCCTGACTTAATTCGCGACTGGGCCTCTACGGCGGACCCCATCCTGCCATAGCGGGATAAATTCCACCCTGACGGCTTACACGGAGACATAGAGTCAGAAATTGAGTCCCAAACCCCCATTTCACAACACACCTTCAACCCATGACGTTCAAAGACTACCCATTCACGCTAAGATCAGTTTCGAGAGTTCTACTCGCCTGAATTCGATTCTGTAAAGTCGTACGGGTTCCTTAACGTCTTAGCTATCCATTCATGTAACCAAATTCATTATTGAATCTCTCATTCATTACCAGATTTCCCTAGATTTCGCATGACTCAGATTTCGTCCAAATCTGAACTAGGCTAGGAATTTCCAAGATACTACAAAAAGTTTTTCTGTCCCCAATTCTTTCCACGTTGGCTTTTTTATAACGACGGGAACATGTTGTTACAAATTTAGCTAGCGTGCAACGATCATCACAAGATTCATTTTCAACAATCGGCTAGTAACAATGAGATGTTAAGAGCTCACATATGACTTACGCAACTCAAATTTGCCTCATTGGAATCGCACACACATATTGTTCAATTAAGAGCACTATTAAAGTCATCGGTATTGATCGCAACCGATACTCAAATTTACAAGAGAACAATCACATTTACAAACATCAAGAGCTGATAAAATTTAATTTGGCTCAAAACCAACATTCATATTAAAACAATGGATCAAAACCCAATAGTCACCAACAAAATCAAGCAATCACACAAACATTCACAAAAACAATTTATCCATAAAAACAACCCAAAAGAGGTAGGTATGAATATACCTCACCCCGCCAAACTAAACTATCAATTGTCCTCAAATGCAAATGAAAAAAGACTCTTAAAATAAAACTAAAAGAGAGTCAAGATCCCCCATGTCAGGCTAAGCCTGAGGTGAACTATGCATGTTTGTGACTCCCTCAGTCTGGGAATCAGTGCCCGACTCAGCTCTATCCATCACTCAACTGGGGCCCACCATCGATGTATCTATGAAAGATGCCTCCACAACACTCTGCACCATTGCCCCCTCGAGGTTCTCTAGATTATCATACACTGATGCATCCCGCATGCCAAACTCCTCATCATCAATCTCGGTAGCCTCTAACTCGACATCATCATCAGCCATAACAACATCTCCAATTGTGGTAGCCAAAGGGGTCTCAGAAATGACCGGTAAATCTATGCTCAGAACCTCAGGAAGGTCCATCGTGCCGAAGAACATGGACAAATCCATGGATTTCAGCTCATCCACATCACGTCTCAAACCAGCAATATCAGTCTTCAAGGCTGTCACATCATCTTGCTACCTCCGACCCTGCTCACATGCCTCCACTCTCACCGTGAGGGCATCCAGTGCAAATCCATGGGTGGTAATCAGCTCCTGGTGCTCTCTCAACTCATCCCGGATAGGAGCTAAGGCAGCAGCAATAACCCTGATCTTGATCTATCTCGGGAACAATAGCCTCTACCCGGGAGGCACGCACATCATGGATTGGGTCAATGGGAGTCGGGAAACAGCAACAACAGAACTGGGAGTAGCAGAACGGGCAGTAGCAGAATTAGAGGGTGCAGTAGTAGAAGTGTCAGTGGTACCTGAAGGCTCACCGGCCTGAGTAGGAAGGGCTGGATCTATCAGAAACATCTCCATATCAACCACCTGGTAAGTATCCATCGGTGCAACTCTCCTCCATTTGGCCTCATCTCTAGTGTACTCGGCCTCTATCCTCCTGATGTCAGTAGAGGAAGTGGGAGTCGCTTCCACATCTGTCTTCTCTATCAATGGCACCCGAGCACGTATGCACAACTCTGTGATTAATACCAGAAATAGGAGAGAAGTCTAACTCTGCTTGACCTTCATGGTCATCTCTTGCTCAATGATCAAACCGAGATTTAGTCTATCCGGTCCATGATGGAGCCCAACAATGCATCTTTAGGATGCTTGAGTATGGACTCATTCTGTGATGGCATTAAGGTGTTGCTGATAAACCCGAACCAGTATCTGACAGCCACGTTTAGATCCTTCTTCTCTATCGGGACACCTGCCTCAATCCATGGAGGTATGATATCAGAGATCAACGGAGAGAGCCAATCCATCAAGTTGTCAATGGTCATCTTTTGTATCTGATCCACCAAGTAGTGGATCACATTCAGTGTACACCAAAGCACCTCATTTATGTCGGTGCTGCTGCATTTGACTTTTCTGCCGCGTACCACCACATGGTCAACCGGAGCAAATGAACTGGCCTTCTTCTTCCCCTTTGACACCAACTTCCCATACTCGGTATATAACTCTCGAACCCATGAAGGAATGTAGGAGACACAAAGCTTGGTGAAAATCTCAAATTTGTGGAACTTGATAGTGTTCCACACCTCAGGATATCTGTCTACTACAACTTTGGTAGACAATCTCTTCTCTTCTAGAATTGTCCTCAATATCGCGACCTTCAGTCTGTTCAACGACCGGGTAGAGGGTGCCTGAACTGGTGGCACCGGAGGTATATGCTCGATTGTCTAAGCTAGAGGTGGAGGAGGCGTATGAGGCTTTGTGATCCTTGTTGGATCATGTAATAACTTAGAGCGAAGCTCCGCTCTCCTTGTTTGTAGAGTCTGATCGTCCTCCGGCTCAGACATGGAGATTGGAAAAGACACATGGTTTATATCAACATTGAAGGCATAATCTTTGTTTTGCCCAATAAGTAGGTCCTACCTCATTCATAAGTATACCACCGATATGAAATATTAAATTTATGTACTAAGTGTCCACTACTTTGGAACAATTGAAATATGCAAAGTTTAATAAGCCAACTATTGTTCATGAAATCAGTTATTAAAAATCGCCACCAATACGGAAATTAAGTTCACGAGTAAAGAAAGAGTACCTTGTGTAGTCAATTTCTTCTCCTTTGAACTCTTTTCAGATGGTATGAATCAAACCCTAGAAATATATACAAAATCGATAATATTTTGAGATAAAAATGAGAACCTTAATACTTTTTGATGAATCAGTAACTAACCTTCAAACCATGATGACTTTGTAAATTAATAGTGAAAATCTTAATTTTACTCAACAATATCTACACATGAAGGAGACTCAACAGAGAAAAATGCTTTACACTTTGAAGGTTAAATTTTAAACCTTTTGCCACGGTAGAATTTGATTTCATGTGACAATTTATGTGGCATTGCTGTAAAAAATAGTGAGAATGTAATATACACACCATCACATATTACTTGATGTATGTTTTTCAAACTAATGAATGACAGTTTAGGTGTGTTTCTCACTCTCTTAATAATTTATGTATGAAACTTAAAAAAATGTATAGTTTAGGTGTGTTTTTTACCCTTATCTCTTTATTTTTTTGAGTTTTTAGTACAAACACAGAGTCTACACAAGAGTTATTGCGTTCGTCCAAATTCCCATGTTACATTGTAGCTCTACCCCTAATCTTTTTATGTCACGCCCCAAACTCGAGGGGCGCAACTGGCTCCTAATGCCAAAACTCAGGCCCGAGCGGACCCTGCTGAACCATTTGCTACTAGCGCATGGCAGCCACACGCAATCAAGAAATCAAACAAGTATATCTCGGCTTAAAACTAAGCCATCGGCCGGCAAGCCCCCTGTCAACTAATCTATAAAAGAAACAACCACTCCTAGGAGATCATATAAATAAATAGCCAACTAGCACAGAAGTCCTGATAGGGCCGTCGAGGCCACCATGATATCTATACCAAAATTAAAAGCAAGTATATATCAATACAATACATCAAATAGCTCACAAGCTTCAACAA
>NW_006238979.1:391378-391583 GCF_000226075.1 Solanum tuberosum | reverse complement strand
CCCTTCTAGGCATAGATCACATTCTTGCAGCTAACCACAATAGCCCCAACGGCAATACTAACAATTCAACTGCTAAAAGCGAGTAATTTAGTTATAAGCAACGTATACAAATAGCCTCTAAGTCGTGTCCAACAAAGGGATGCTACTAACTGAATAAGAATCTCGACAAGGGAGGATTATATCAACTCGAGCAGCCAACAATCAA
>NW_006238979.1:382003-390676 GCF_000226075.1 Solanum tuberosum | reverse complement strand
AACGGTTTGATGCGTTGGAAACTAGACTCGTAGACCTTCGATTTCATTTCTCGCGGAGACCATAACTCTTAATAGATTGAGAGAAAAAGTCCGGGACATTTGACTCAAATTTCAGATAAATCTTTAAAAAGGAATTTACGGTAACTTTCGCCAACTTTTATTTTGTCACTTACCTAACTTCAAAACTTGAGATACCACACTTGAACACTTAAAATATCACATAACACATCATTTTTAATTATTACTCACCCTCCTTGTCTTTCCATGAAGATACGAGTTAATTTAGACGTTTTGAAAAGTCGGGGTGTTACATTTTAACTTCAATTTTTTTTCATTTTAATCATATACATTAAGAACATAACATTAAGCTCGCCAAGAGATAAAATCAATAATAAAAGATGATTAAAATACTATACGTGAAACATAAAATAACTAGAATATAAATGTTCTTTTTAAAACATCAATTAAATTTCTTTAGATTATCCAGAAGGTTCAATAAAAAGTTAAAAGAGTTTGAAAGTAAAATTGTAATCATATATATAATCACTTTCACTGATCAACTTATATTGCAAGTGATACACACACTTTGTAGAATATATCTATCAAAAATATGATTGCGTCATAAGGATCTTCAAACAAGAGATTATGCATTAATAGTGTCACACGAGCTAACCTTTACGATTATATCATATATAGGTCCGAATGTTCTGTTTTATAAACATTTTCATCTTTGCTTTAGATTTTAATTGATGTGAGTAATTCAAATACTTTTTGTAAAAATAATAATTTAATTCTTAATATTAAAATTCAATAATCCTTAGAAATTTAAAATTATGGCATCAATTTATATTATTAGAAAAAAAACAAACAGAAAAGACATGGGTTTGTTTTTCCTCCTTTCCTAGATTAGTGTCATTTGAAATGACGGAAAGCTCCCTCGAGGATATAACCAGATGAGGGACAATTAACGTCAGAATACAATAAATAAAATAATAGTACTAATAAGATTGACAGTACATCATAACAAGGAAAGTCAGAACATCAATTCCGTTTTCCAATCGCCAATCGGAATTAGGGTTTATTTCAGTTCAACCAAATACTAATTCGAAGACGAAGCCTTTGGTCAATTGCTAAACCCTAATTCCTAAGTTTGAATTCCTGACGACTTTGGTGCTTTCACGGATTCCAAAATTAACTCGATCTCTCTGTTTCAGCGAGTAAGCTCCTTTTCCCTATTTCCTAATTTTGTTCAAATACTCAGATCAACATGTTTCATTCATGAGGGAAATGACTAGAGGTTTGATTCTGCTTTTAATGTATTGATTTTGAGGGTAGCGCCTACTCTCGGTGGTACTCGCAGTTCGATTCTTCTGGTAACTTGGGCACTACTGTGATTGCTATGCTCAAAACTTGGTCTTGTTGCATTTCTCAACTAACTTTCTAAAAATGTTGAGCTTGGCCTCATAGTCTGCTATTTCTTGACAGACACAATGAATCTCTAAAAATGTAATAGTGGGACTGTAGCTAATTGAAGTTTCTGAGTATGAGATTTTGCTGAATGAGTAATCATACAATTGCTGTTAGCTGTAAAAAAGGAAAGCAGAAAGAACAGAGTGTAAATGAAAATCAATTTCTTGCATTGCATGGTGAAAGAAGCCTACTGTTGTTAGTTGTTTAGTGGGGTCTCCATTTTTGCATGTTTAGATAAGATGCATATTTCAAGCTTAGGATAAAATATTTTATCATGTACTTCTGCTGCTTAGGGGATGTGGTATCTACTTGTTAAAAATGAAAAAAATAGACTTACTAGACTTTTCCTATCGGAAACTATGTTATCGTTAGTTTTGTATAAAAGTTTGATGTCTTGGTGTTTGCAATTCCTGTTGTCATTGTCTACTAAAGACAAGTAGTTTTTTCTCTTATTTTCTCCTCTTTTTGGGATCCCCATTAACAATCTGATTAAACATTATGTATCACTTCCTTTTTTCATCTATTTCTTCTGCCTTGTCATCACAGATGTGGACATCATTGCTTAAGTACGACTTGCCTCCTTACTTACCTAAAAGTGAAAGAACCTTCTACATCTTGTGAAAGCATAGTGCTGAACATTGAGTAACTTTTTGCCTACTTCATTTCTTAATAGATTTTGTTTTCTTAGTTTTATTTCATTCCATGTCCTTTTGGAAGTATCTGTGCATGTCCACTCTAAGACTTGCCAACCCTCCTGGAAGGTGGAGCTTTAGAAATTGAAAATATGAGTGTATCTCTGTGTGAACCCACATTCTGAATTTTCTATTAAGTTCACCCAAAAATGTTGTAATTTTGTTCTGGATATAGCTTTGTTTTGGCACATTCTTTTTTCCGATGCTTCATATTTTGGTTTTGTTAGACCAGGAGAGCTTATGCAAAATGAGGGCATCAGGTAGCTTATTTTTGGACCAGGTAAAAAAAAGGTTGATGAGCTCTTTTTTTTGAGAAGGTAAACATGTATATATTAGACAAAAAACAATACATGAGTTGTACTGGAACAATATATACAAGTGAGCAAAAGAGAGCAAAACCATTCTACTGTTTTGACAGGAACGTAATGTGTGTATCCTCAGGGTGTTTCTAGTTTCACCAAAAACATAAGAGCTTAATGCAGTTAAGTTTAATTTTCTGCACTCTGTGGCTGCTGTTCTCAAAGCATCTAGAGTTCCTTCCTTTCCAAATTGTCCACCAAATGTGCAAGCAGTGACCATCCTCCATCTTTTAATACTTCCTTGTTCTTTGTGGTGGTCTCAATATTACTCTTTACATCTTGTAGTTTCTGCTTATACTATCCATTCTGTTTTAGTTCCAGTGCTGTACTCTGACCGTTGCCTAGAAAGATATGGACCTATTCTAACCTATTGATATTTTCCAGGAGATAATGCTGTACTCACATACTTGTTACTAATTAATGGATCCTGATAACAAGAGATTTGGAAGAGGTAAGACCCTTATAATGTTTTGCTTTTTCCCTTTGAAACAGAACTAGTAAACTACAGTCCTTTTGCATGGTTCCCTATAGAAGCTAGTTATATGCATAACTAGCTTCTGTTTTACAGTAAAATGAATTTCATTTCATCAGGTTTTTGCTCAAATGTGCAGCTGGCTGATTTATTTTCCCTTGCAATCCTTGTTTTGTGGCAGTTATCTCTTTCAGGATGTAAAAGTCATCTTTTACTGCCTTCTCATTTTTGTGTGGTTTCTGCATCCAAAGGATTCATGGTTCATTTTGGAGAAAAGAAAAGGACTATTGATGCTATGTTATATCTCTGGGGCCTTACATGTGGCATAATTGTTTATTATAGAATGGGTTTTTGTAAAAGTTTGTCATCACAAAACAATGTATTCTCAAGCATTTTCCTTCATCACCTGGATGGTGTTAGCTGTCAGATTATAATTCTTTGACTTTTGATCGTTGCGACTATTATAAGCCAAAATTGATTAAATCTTGACAAAGGGAATTGATATTTTGTTCACGTGTGAGGTGTTGTAAAGATTACTGGACTACTGAAGAATATGGGATTTCTTTTACTTGTCTAAAAACAAAAGCTTATGGGTTTTCTCGAAGTGCTTGGATTTATCTCTTGATGTCTCAGATGATGGATTGAAATTCATACTCTGATATGGTGATCTTTTTGATAACCATATCAGAGTTGAGTTTTAATCCATCATCAGACTCTGATATGGTTATCTTTAGAATGCCTGCTATTTTTAATCAAGAGATCTTTAGTTTATAACTGTTTTGGTTTGGTCAAAATGCACAACCAGGGCCCAGAGAACTTACAGGTGCTGTGGATCTTATTAGTCACTTCAAATTGTTGCCTCATCAGGAGTTCTTCTGCAAGAGGTCACTTCCGTTGTCTATTTCAGATACCCACTATCTTCACAATGTGGTCGGGGACACAGAAATTAGGAAAGGGGAAGGGATGCAGTTGGATCAGCTTATACAGGATACTTCCTTGTCAAGAGAGACGAGTTCACGCATCCAGCCATTTGACCTAGATGTTCTTGGTGAAGTTTTTCGACTACGTGAAGCGGCTCCAGTGGATCTGCCTCCTGTAAGAAATCTACTGATTGAAACTTAAGTGACAACAATCCATTTTAGTTAAGTGTTTTTTAGGTAATGCTATAACTTCTTCTGTTTTATAGTCTGAGAAAGGCATCCCTACTGTAGCTGGAAAATCCAAAAGTGAGTCGAAAGACAAGGAGAAGAAGCATAAAAAGCACAAAGATAAGGACAAGGAGAAGGACAAAGAGCATAAGAAGCACAAACATCGTCATAAAGATCGAAGTAAAGACAAGGATAAAGACAAAAAGAGAGATAAAAGTGTTCATCATGATTCTGGTGCTGATCTTTCGAAGAAACATCACGAGAAGGTCTGCTACTAGCAAAACCTTGAGACAATTGGTGCAGTATGTTGATTCTTACTAAATATATCATCTGCTTTTTTGGTATGAAGAAGTTCAGATGACTGGTTTAAAGAACAGCTCTTTCAAATTAATTTGCTAATATTGTCTTTTCTTAATAGAACTGTCCAAACTCCAAAGCTGCTGAAATATTTGTCATGTGATAGTAGAACTTTGCTGAACGTTACCCTTCCTTAAATTTCACTGGATCATACAATTCTATCGAGTTTGTTATTCTTTCCTGTTGTCAGTTGCCTTTATTGGATTGCAGGGAGAAAAAGTCAAGGAAATAAAAGTTTACCTTTCTTGAAAAATGCAACCTGGACCCTTTGAAATGCTCTGTTGCTTGACTTTTTAGTTAATAAGGCAAAAGGTTTAGTTTGCTCTATGTTTAGCTTATTAAGGTACTTCGACATCAGCATAAATCTCTTTCTTGCTGCTGTAGCTTTGATACAGCTCAAGCTATCTCTCTCTTCTGACCCATTTGCAGTAACCTGAACTTTGAATTTGTTAATCTCATTTTTTGAGAAGGTAAGGTAAAATTTTACAAATGATACAGCACAACAACTGTGTTAGCTGTTTAATATCAGTAGGGGAATTTCAAAAACAAAAGACAGCCTTAGCTAGCCCCAAACTGATTCTAAAACCTATAGCACTATTTCCACCTCATTTACATATCCCAGTCTACACCTAAAACAAAACAAAAATCTTGTGAATAGAGTTGGCACCATTGTCAAAGCATCTGCCAGCATGTATTAGCACTGAATTAGATGAGACTAGGTTGACGTTGTAAACTTCTATTTGCAAACCTTGGTTTTTTTCCCTTTCCAATGTAAGTTCTTGTTCTATTGATGCTTATCTACCGTCTACTTGAGTTGTTTTTTGAAAATCACCAATTTTTGCTGGAGTTTAGGACTTCAGCCAGAAGCAACAATGGTACTTCACAGTATTGAAAGTGTTGACTGATTATGATATTTTCATTGTTCCCAGAAAAGGAAGCATGATGGAGAGGAGGAACTTAATGATGTTCACAAACACAAGAGAAGCAAGGTAGAACTGAATAATTTTGAATTCATATGTTCCTTTATCTTTGGTATGTTTGCAAACTTTAAAGTGGTGTTTGAACAACTTCCTTTTAGTGTTTTCCTTGGAGAAATATTTTTGAGGAAACATTTTTGCGAGAAAGATGTCTGGATAAATGTAGTACCTTTTTTTTTCAAGTTGAAGTTGCGTGTCTTTTGATTTGAATATTTCTATTTTTTTCAAAAAGTAACCCAGAACTTTCTTGTCGGAAACTTTTATGAAGAACTTAACCAAGCAAGTATCCAGAAAGTTTCAAGTTTATTGTTCTGAACAAGTTACATAGGTGATCTTACATTGGTACTTTTATCTTCATCTTTTTCTAACTCTGCCGTATTCACATGCTGAAATATTGCAGCACAAGAGTTCAAAGATTGATGAGATTGGTGCAATAAAGGTAGCAGGCTGAAATATGTGTGTGGTTCTATCATTTGTTTTATCCTCAGACTTTGCAATTGTTGGAGGGACCCTTTACTTAGTATTGTGAAAAATCAGAGGTACAGAAGTTAATGTCACGCTATATCCCATTAATTGAAGAACTTAGTGGCTTGCCCTGTTGCTTTAATCTTATATTTTCCACACTGGTAAGATTGTTCCATTGAGTTCACAGTTTAGTCAGATTGCACCACTCTTTGTGCATATGTGATTTTGCTTTTTATAGTGGTAATTTGTTTTCGTTTTCTGAAATTACCAAGTCAACTAACAAACACATTAACTATCTTTACTGTGTTAAGGGAGCAGCATATGAAGAATCAGGTATACTTTCTGTGCTTCCGTTAGGCATCTAAATTAGTATTTCTCCTCCTTAAAAGCCAGATAAATTTATCTTTAGTATTTATATCTAGATACATGTTCCTTCTTTAAAATGCTAAGTAGTATATCATCTCAATAGATTAAATCTTAAAAACATCAATCGGTCAAAATATGGTTGTGGTAAGAGAAATATTTGACAAGTTGTGGCAGAACTCAACATGCATATTATCCCAATGCCTGACTCTATACTAAGCTGAGGTGTAAAATAATCATATTTGTCTACCTTGCCGTACATGTAAACTAGAGGATAAAAGGTTAAAGTTGGCAAAGGTTAGTTGGAAAGGATTGAAACTTCTTAGCCATATTGGCAATACAAGCAATCAATTCTGTGTGATTCCTTAGCTCTTGGTTTCCAATTATTATAGAATATTCTCTCATATAAGGGTTAAATATACATAAGATTCTTAGTTGTGTCACTAAAAACTTCGATCCACAGAGGATGTTCTTGACCGTGTAAAATGGAGTATATCAACTGACCAAGCATCTGGGTATTTGTATTTTATCCAACTTAAATAATGCTTAGGCAGAATGGCTCTGTGAATTTGCAGTATGATAGTTGTTCCTTTTGGACATATTTGTAGGTGAGTGAGAGAGTGGAAACTGGATGCTCTGTGAAGGAATTGCATGAGCAGATTGTCTAACTTTTTGCTCAAGCACCCTTTTCTTAATTTGTTTTTAATTATATAGAATAGAGGGAAAGGGGATTACAAGGTGGGGAATCGAACCCCCACCAACAAGGTGGAAGTTTAAGTAGCCAACCAACAGGGGCGATGATGGGCTCAAGTACCTGGGTGCATAAAAACATCAATTTGAATATGTCCAAATTTATTGGTAAATCTGTTCACTTTTTGGTTGGTAGAGTTGCCATTTAAAATAAATACTGATGTAGGCCTTGATTAAAAAAAAAACTGATGTAAACAGATTCAGCTTTATTACGAAGTTTCTAGTGTCACTTAATTGAAGTCTGACGGTTTGACCTATTTTTCCTTATTTTTGTATTATTCCTCCCTACTTTTGTTCTCTAGACAAGAAAAGAGAAGAACAGTATCAGAAGGAAAAAGAGAAGAAGGGACAAAAGGGAAAAAGGAAAATAAGGATATCTGAAAATCCATGTTCCCTTATCGAGTATTAGAAGCAGGAACTTGACTTCACAGTATAAACTTGCATTGCATCTCAATGTTAAGAAAACCCTGTATATATTTTACTAATTGTTAAGACTAGTTCTGTGTAACCAGTTGGCAAGTATTTTGCTCCTTCCGAAAAATTGTGTGAGGAAGGATCCCATAAGGAAAAGAATTTGCCTGGCAGTCTGCAGAGCTTTATAATCGCATGGACCGTTTCTTATTTATATGGTCCATGTACTTGCATATGTTTTAGAATTCCTTTTTTGGGATAAAAGAGGAGCGCACTACTTATACTTTATTTCTCCACAAGAATGTTAATGTTGCATCAAAAGTGTTTGTAGCAGCCTAGTATGCACTCCCTTGAGTGCAAATGTAGGTAGTCCTTTGACTGCTAATCTGAAAATCAAATGCCAGCAACTACCATCACATATTTTTCTCTCTTTCTCTCCTCTCCCTGATTGTGTATTTATTTTTAGAACTGGAGCTGTGATAAGAAAAAAACGAAGATGGTAATGTATAATTTGTTTTCAGTTATTGTAGAAAGGCTAAGCAAGACACAACTAGAAGAGTACTTCAGCATATGATATTGAACAATGCACTTCCAACAGAAGATGCACTTATGTTTTCAGATGTCCCTGAAGGGACTCCAAAACTGCACATTTTGGCTTAAGAAAAGCAGCTACCTGCTCAGTTTCTGGAATTTTGTATTTAAGGTGTTGTAGAAAGGTTAAACAAGACACAGTTTGGACAGTGCTTCGACAAGTAAATATTAAATGGTTGGATTTGATAAAGCAGCTTTCTGTTCAGTCTCTGCACCATTCTGAATTTTCACTTTTAACAGGTATCCATAGTGAACATCTGTGTATCTAATCCTAGTGATATTAAAACTTATTTCTCTATATCTGCAACATATGTCAGTTGTTGAATGCTTGTTTCGCTTCCTCTTGAAGCCAGTCTCTGCACCAATCTGAATTTTCACCTTTGAACTGGTATTATTTCCATTTAGAATATATGCCATTTAATGCTGAATGCATGTTTCTATTTGGAAGCATCTATAAATAAATTATCTTTTTGCATGCTACCTAATGACTTTACAGTTGTTATAAGGGTCTAATTTGGGAACCAAGTCTTTGATCTTTTTGTGCCTGGAGTGTGTAATATTTCAATGATAGGTTTTAGCTTCATTTTTGGTGGGTGGTGGGTGGGTGGGTGGGGGTTT
>NW_006238979.1:378351-380587 GCF_000226075.1 Solanum tuberosum | reverse complement strand
GGTTTCGGATAGGTTTATAAGTTTCTAGTTCACATTTATCATTATATATGTTGTGTAATTAAAGGATTTATGTGGGGCTTCTGTGTGTGCAATCCCAAGATTGAAGTGAAATGGAATGGGACATTGGTACTCTGCGGAAATGTAGTGTTCATTACAAGCAAGACAATTGAAGCATTAAGAGGAAGTGTATAAATCTTCTATTTTCAATGGAGTATAAATTTGTGAGCAGTACTTTAGATAAGTTTGTTTGACATGAAATTTTTCCTTTTCGTATCCTTGATGTTATCAACTAAGAGTAGAGCAGCATGGTTGGTGCATGTTGCGCCACATATTGCATAATGCGCCTGTTTATTTTTCCATGCAGAATTGCCTTTGGACTTACTAAAGATTGCCAAGAAGGTGTACTCACTCTTGTTGAAGTAGATTTTAGTGCATGGTACAACTGCTGAAAAAAGCACCTCTTTGGGTCATATAGAAAGGACTTCCGTATAGTTGGGCATTGAAACTGAAAACCTTGATCCCTTCATTCTGCTTTAGTGAGAGTGTGTTGTGTTAAACAACAGGTTTGGGTAATAAAAATGGTAAGTGTTGGCGTGGTCTTTTATGATTTGTCCTTCCTATTGAGCTTGAAGGTGATGTCTTCATCAGCAAAGATCCAACATAGGAGGGGAAAATGTTTAAAAGGATATGTCTATATGTACAATGCTAGGAGTTTTGCTTGTTGTGGCTAGATATTCTTGTTGTATATACTAGGGTAGAATGAGATCAAATAACTAATAGTTGAGGATATTGAAGTAAAGACAGTTGTTTCATCCCTGGGCAAATTACGTTCCTTGTAGAAGGGAAAAGGACGTTGAACATTTAGTTTTATTTGATAACTTCCCTCATCAACATAGTTGACAAATCTTGTAATTGTTACAGTGTTGTGAAGTAGACCCCAAAAGATTTATGGCGTTTCATATAATTTACTTTGTGTTGCTATTTGTTTCTTTTGAAGGGGAAGAGGGGAACAAATGATCTCTGGGAAGGTCGTAATCTAGAATGGCATTAATAGCATCTGGTCTGATGTTAACTGTTGGTTGATGTCTGAGTGGTGGCAGTTTGTTAGGAAAGAGCAAATGCCTTTTTGCCAAAGATGAGCAAATATGTTGAGAGTTTTATTTATTACTATATATATTCCAAAAGAATATTATTGTTTAGAGTACCAAGATTCAAAACATTTTATTTGGCAACTGAATTCCAACATAACTTGTATTGGGAAGATTATAATTTAAGGAAAAGGTATGGTAGTTGATTCTCAAAATAAATAATAAGAATCTCCTTTAAGTAAATATCAGTTTTTTTCATTCTTTAAATGCCATATTATTTGTTCTTGAACACAATTTTTTTTGTGACGATGTAAGTAGAGTCAAATTTAAGGAAAAACGGGGAGCGACAAATCTGCACCTTTTCTTTTTCCTGCATTGCCTTTTGGTATTGGGGCAATCGTCCTTTACAATTTCAAAACCTCATAATAAAGGTCCAATATTAAAGGAGCAAGTGAGGTCATTATCTTACATTTATTATGGGCACAATGTCAACTTTTTTTTAAGAGGTTATAGTGAAAATTAGCGGTCTTTTTTAAATAAATAAATATGTATGGAGTCTATGTATGGAGTCTTGTATGTGTATTTCTTTTGGTTTACACACCATTTCAGAGTTCTCGGGATGTGTGTACCATCATGACCTTGACTTTTGGGTCTTGACACGTTGAGAAATAGAAGTTAAAAGTGTTGTAAGGCATGTGAAAGAAGTACACTCGAACCACATTAATGACTAAAAGGTATAAAATATTTATAATTATTTATGAAAAACTAAAATCATATGTTCAAAAAATTATATAATTTAGTTGTTTGATTATTTTTAGGATTTTTCTTAGTGAAATTCAAAACCAAATCAATATTGTCACCAAACCAAATGTCGTTTGATTTTTCACCCAACCGTGAACACCCCTACGGCTAGGGGTGTGCAAAAACCGAACCGACCGATAAACCGAACCGAAAAAAGTATTATTGGTTTATTGTTATTGGGTTATTGGGATAACGGTTATTTAATGGTTTTACAAAAAAATTTATTGGGTTATCGGTTCGTTATTGGTTTTTAATATTGGGTTATTGGGTTAACCGATAACCCATTAAGAATATAATAATTTACTATTTTAATTTTTAGTTATACATATATATAATATATTAAAAAA
>NW_006238979.1:341655-377627 GCF_000226075.1 Solanum tuberosum | reverse complement strand
CTTTGTTGTGATGACCAAAATACAACAAGTTGGTCCTTGTTGTCCCGTTTGGAATGATTATCTCGATGTATGCATATCGCGTCAAATTATTGGATAAGTCATATATTTGTTTTGAAAGCATTTTCTTATTGGTTAAACCGAAAACCGAACCGTTAAAGACCTAAAACCGATAAACCGAAAACCGATAACAAATATCTTATTGGTTTGGTTATCGGTTTAGCATATTTAAAAACCGAAAACCGATAAACCGAACCGAACCGACCGATACACACCCCTACGGCCACCTATACCACTCTCCATATATGATCCAATTTACTCGGATCACCCGTAAACTATATTTGCTCCTTCAATTCCGTTTAGGTACCAGCAGCTGCTGTAGCTAATCCTGATAATTCTCCACTTTCTTCTTTCCAGTGTCACACATATTAAGCCAACAACCTTCAAACAAACTATCATCCATGAAGAGTGGTGACAAGCTTGAAAGTAGAATATGATGCTTTGATGAAAAATGGTACCAGGAGACTCTACGAAGAATGTTGTGGACTGCAAATAGTTGTATCACGATTAAAAGAAAAACAGATGGCAAAGGGGTTCACTCTGCGCCGCGCTCTCCCTGGCTTTGATTTTCATCAAACCTTCAGTCCTGACATCAAGCCAACAACAATGCGACTTGTATTATCCATACAAATGACAATTCATCAACTCGACATCAACAATGCTTTTCTACAAGGACAGATTGTTTACTCCTCTATTTGAGGGGTGCCATTTTAACCTTGTCATTGAACTTCCATTAGTGATTCTTCTAATTTTCACAATGTCAGTTTTTCTTTGGAACTAATAATAGCACTTCTCTAAAATCTAAATAATTACGCCTTTCAGGATATGTAACACCAACTTGTTTTAAAAATAAAGGAGAAGATAAATTTCTGAATAGTAAAATAACCATCATTTCAAAAGATTCAGAAAAGATTATATGAGCTGTTGCTCATAAAGTTATTGCAAGTGACATCATAAATCAAGTCTGCAATTTATTCAAACACTTGAAGAAACATAAATTTCTAAACAGTAAGTTTGGTAGCCAGTAACAATCATTTCAAATTTCCAGAAAAACTAATGAGCTTTTGCTTATAGACATTACAAGTCAATGTTGAAATTTATTCAAATGTATGTGCCATTTACTTCTTGCTGAAAGTCCCCCTAGCTGATGCCATGCTCCGTCTTTCTGTTTACAAGCCTAAAATGAATAGTTTTTTTCTTTTTGGTAACCAGGACAAGTATAATACTAACAAATATGGTGAAACAGGAAAATGGCACCGGATAAGAGTCAATGAGATGATCTTGTGTCCCAATCTGGAGGTTGTATAGTAACTCTGAACGCATAATTAGCCATATCTTCATGTTGTGTTGTTTGAAATTCCTCAATTGGCAACAGACCAGCTGCACCAGTTTACTTCAATGTTTTCTAGAGATGCAACATCCTCAAAATGACGAGGGATTTTCTCAAGACACCAAACGTTCAAGCTTTAGGAAAAGCATCATCACACTGCAAAGTTGAGGTTGTCATATTTTAAGTATTTGAGTTCAGGAAAGTCGGAATCTTTCACTTCCCATTCATCCCCTTCAAAGGCTCTGAAAAGTAACTTTAGAACTGTCAAAATTTGGGTCCAAGGTAGACGAAAATTTGACAAAGTCAATTCCCTCAGTTTTGAGGGGAAATTGAATTCGTGAGGATGTTTAGCTGGATAACTGTAGGAAAACAGCTTCAGAGATTCAAGCTGATGTAGAAAGTCTAATCTAGGAAAACGAACAATGCTTCCTTTAGTTGAATAACCCAATAATCCCTCAACTATGCATCTCAGCTTTCTCAAATTTGGCATGCTTCTCAATATCTTCACCAGAGGAGAGACATGGAGTGGAAAAGTTCTCCAAATTAACTAATTGTGACTCACACATGTTATCGTGCAGACTGAATGAAGCACGACTATTTACATGTACATGCCTCAATTTAAACATCTTGAAAAGTGAACAAGGTAACTTCAACACTCTATGCAATCCGTTAACCACAAAAGTTTCAAGATTCCAAAGATCAGCCACGGATGAAGGAATAGAATCAGTAGTTATTCGAACAGCCAAGTACCTCATATGAATTAGAGATTTTAAATTCATTGGGAAAGGTATCACCGATGTTGATGGATTCCAAATTCAACACCTTAACAAGTTTGAATATGTTAAAGATGAAGGAGATATCTCGTGCCATTGCAGGGTAATAATCATCACTGCTGGCATTGTATAGCAAAGAACGAACACTTGATCCAGCCCGCTGCCACTGAGCAATGTCATCTATATGGACAGGCGGTATACCTCGTGCTTTTCAGGATAAGAAATGGAATCCACACCATGGTCTCTGTTCAAACAAAAAACATGAAAATGAGAATTGTGATGAAGGTTATCATAGTAAAATCGATATACTTTATTGTACCTATATATCCAGAACAGGAAATTATCTTGTTTGGCCTTTTCCACACAGAATTGATGCAACAAATCATGAACACGTCAAGTTTTCAATTTTTCATTGGATCTCTTCTCCATATCCGTTACCAAATTTCTTCTAATAAGATTTTTCAAGTAATCTCAGGCAGCATCTTCTGATACTTTTTCCTTACTGTCTTCAACAATTCCTTCTGCTAACCACACTCGTGACAATTTTGAGACTGGAATATCCTTGCCCCTAAAAAATCCTCCAAAATAGAGAAAACACGGTTTTAGATGGTTTGGTAAATTCTTGTAACTGAATCCAATTATAGACATGCTCTCTTCTGAGCTCCCAATGTTGTGTGAACTAAGACTTTCTTCTACTTCTTTCCAGCAATCTGCTATCTTCTTTTTCTCTTTGAGAACACCAGCTACTAAGACAATAGAGAGAGGCAGAACCTCCACACCTTTTCGCTATTCGTAATCCCACATCTCCAAGTTTGGATGGGAAGCTTTGCCCATGAAACAACTCCCCCTGTAGTAACTTCCAACTCTCTTCGTCTGTGAGTAAACGCAGACGATGGGGCTTGCTGTTACATTTAGCATAATGGGAAACCTCATACAGCCTCGTTGTAAGAATAATTCTACTCCTATTCTGAGAACCTTGAAACCACATGTTCAAATAGTCCCATGCTGTTGTATCCCACTCATCATCACTGAGAATTAAGAATCTCTTGGTCAATAAAACATGACGCAGCTCAGTAGCTAACTGATCATCTCCTTTTTTGGTGCGATCAGCAGGCTCAAGAACATCATTCAAAATACTAAGCAACAAATCTCTCCATGAATATACTTGAGTCACATGGCGCATAGCACGAACATCAAAGTGAGAGACAACTGTGGGGTCATTGTACGTAAATCTTCTTTGCAAGGGTGGTTTTGCCATTTCCAGGCATACCAAACATCGAGATAACATCTAGCTAATGCGATCCTCCAAGAAGCTGCTTCTTTAATTTGTCCATCACATCTTGAAAACCCACCATTTCTTCATTTGCTCCTGAAGTATTAGCTGATAATGATGGCACAATATAAGCAGAGCCTTTTGCAACTCGGTTGACATCAATCTTCTCTCTTTTTAGGTTCTCACAACATCTTTATTGACAAGCTAAATATTCTCAACAACTTCGGATATCCAATAAGCTTTGTACATCTGTGAGTAAGAACAGGCCAAGCAAGTGTCAATGACATACTCGGCTTCGTATGCCATTTCAGTAGCACTGATTATAAGACCACAAATTTCATCATTCTCATCATAGGTTTCTTCCGTATGATTGAAAAAAGATCTTAGAATCAATAATCCTTCCTTGACTAATACAATCTGAGGCTTCAGTTTGGTAATTAGGTCAAGCTTAGAATGTAACAGCTCCTCCAACTTTCCCAAGAAACAGTTGAGAAATCCTAATCCATTGGTCTTGGGGAAGTTAAGCCCTGTCACCACTGACAGAGAAGAAAATGACATACTTTTCCCTATAGGCAACATTTTGAACACGTTCCATAAGGTCTTTGAGTTCTGTATGCATATTGCACGGCTTTAAAATATCGGCAAGAAACTCCAGTTTCTCTTGAGCTACTGGGATTTGATTCCTCACGACTAGGATCACGTCATCCCAAGATTGCAGATGGTTCAGAATGTCCAATAACATGTTGATAAAACATTTCAGATCTGTCACAGTAATATAGGAGGCGGATTCATCCAGCAACTGAAAGCATAGTTCTCTAATCTCTGCATTAACAGACTTGGTCTCTTTTAGGAAATCGGATAATGAAAGACTCATATCCCTAGAGCTGCTTCCATCCACGAAACTTTCATAACTACAAGTACTAATTAATGTTGCCTTGTGGGCAGCCACTTCAGCATGCATTAAGAGACCATCTGATTTGTTAAGCTCTATCGTCTGTTGCCCAAGAAGATCAATGAGAAAGATTCTAAAGAAAATAAGCTCTTCATAAGCATTTTCCACCAGATTCAGAAATTCAGTTTCAAGAATGGCTTTGTGCTTTAGTTGATCCGTCAACTTCCCCTCACACCTGATTAGCATGAAAGCCACAGTTAAAAGTTGAAGCAAAAGATTGACCTTCCAACTCTTGTTGCTTTGTGAAGAATCCTCATATGATAAATGGATAGCAGCTTCGGCCTTAATCGCTAAAGTTCCAATTTCCCACAAGAGATTATTTTACTTCTTGCATTCAATGTACTGAATTGGGGGATCACTAAGGAGTGTTACCAAGAGCAGCAAACTGTGGTAAAACCCTTTGAGCTTATCTGAATCAGTAAGTTTTAGATCAGCTTCATCCTTTAGTAGCAGATTTTCGAAAATATATTCATGAAACCTTAGCAAAACCTCATCCGTCTTCGGGATATCAGAAGAGGATTTCAACTTTGTGAAATAAGAATCAATGGCCCCAAAGTAAGTAGGAAGAAAGTTTAGCGGATATATCACATGATGATCTGGTGTTGATGATGCAGAAAAGGATGGACAAATCTGCCGAATCGCTGCCTTAATAAACTTTAACTTAAGAAACAATTGAAAGTGCAAGAGATTAATTTTGTTCATCAATTCTCTTTCCTCTGAATCATGAGAAAGAGAAGTAATGAATGAGTGTGCTTCAGTGGCCACATATAGAACTAAGGGCAATACAATGTGATGCATCTACCTCGATAAACTTGGTCTCCTGTAGGAAATCAGATATTTCCCCTGTGCTGCTTCCTTCCACAAAACTTTCATAAGTGCTAATTAATGTTGCCTTGTGGGCAGCCACTTCAGCATGCATTCAGAGATCATCTGATTTGTCTAGCTTTGTTGTGTGTTGCCTGAGAAGATCCATGAGAAAGCCTCTAAGGAAACTAATCTCTTCATGAGCATTTGCCGCAAGATCCAAATATTCAGTTTCAAGAATAGCTTTGTGCTTTAGGTGATCCATCAACCTCCCCTCATACTTGATTAGCTTGAAAGACACAGTCAAAAGTTGAAGCAAGATATTGACTTTCCTACATTTGCTTCGGTCCAAAGCATCCTCATACGATAAACGGATAGCAGCTTCGGCCTGAATCGCTAAAGTTCCAATCTTATTCAAGAGATCATTTTGCTTCTTGCATTCAATGTACTGAATTAGGGGATCAACAAGAAGTGTTACCAAGGGCAGCAACCTGTGGTAAAACCTTTTAACTTTATCTGTATCAGTAAGTTCCAGATCTGCTTCAACTTTTAGTAGCAGATTTTCAAAAATATATTCATGAAACCCCATGAAAACCTCATCCATCGTCGGGCTACCAGAGGAGGCCGATGTCTTTATGGATTTCAGCATGGTGAAATAAGAACTGATGGCCTCAACATAAGTAGGAAGAAAGTTCAATGGATATATCACAGGAAGAACTGGTGTTGATGATACAGAAATGAAGGGACAAATTTGTCGAATTGCTTTTCTAATAAACTTAAATATAAGATGTAACTGAAAATGCAAGAGATTAATTTTCCTGGCTAATTCTCATCCTCTGGATCACGAGAAAGAGAATTAGTGAATGACTCTATTTCGGTGGTCACAGATAAAACTAAGGTCAAGACATCAGTTAGCTGAATCTGCACTTTGCACTGCTCCAATGAATCCATGACGAACGTTATCATTGAAGTCAATTCTTCCTGAAAACAGTCCATCTGGGACTTTGGTAACCTTAGTTTCTGAAATAGACTGATCTCTACCTTGAGATAATTAAACTTCATTGCAAAGGAAGAAACATATGGTCTACTTCAGCAATACTGTTCTCCAAATCCATGTCACAAGGAGTAGATTGCAATTGCTGCCTCTATGGCCAGAACTTCCAGAAATGAGAGCAATGAACTCAAGTCTTGTCGTTGAATGTCTTTGTGGTGAATTGGAGCAATTCAAATCTATCGGAAAAAGCAACCTTCAAGCTGGCATCATGACTTTTCAGCTTTTCCAGAACGTATCTGATAGACTTAGTAAACTTCTGAGCAAGATCAAGATCATGTGATAGATTCTTAAGACCACCATGCATCAGTGGAGCTTTTGGAACTGACGAATGTGATGCTTTCAGGACACTGATATAAAGCTTCCTCCATTCAGGCCTAATAGGATTTATCCTTTCCAGCAATTTTGAAATCTTGGACTCGAAGTCAGGACCAGGATTCACATCATGTCTATCCCAAATAGGACACTCGGGCGCTGACACATGTGCTGAGTACTGGTCATACGTCTCACAACACAAGATAGATAGGTAAGCTGCAGTTTCAGATATATCCTCAGCAAGGGTGAAGAGATCCTTCATTTTCTCATGTTCAATATTGCACCGACTCCCAGATGTTTGAACTCTACTAAACGAATTGCATAGCTCGTCAGATAAATAACAGCATGGCAATTATGTGTGACGCGGTTCACCATATCCATAGTGATCATACGGGTAGATGATGATGTTGACTGCTTGGAAGGATTGATTCGCTCAGCAATAATCTCAGGTTTAATCATTTTCAGCACCTCTGAAATCATTTTGACTGTCTCACTTGTCAGGCCTTGATTCTTCAAAAGACCAAGTATCTCCCAAAAGCCATCACAGACTTCATCGATTAAGGGATTAAGCTGTGCACATACCCAATTCTGAGAGTTTACCTTCTCCAGGCCATAGAGATAACACTGTAAATTATTTAGTAGATTACTAGCATATTCCAACTGATCCCTGGTCGATCTATCTAAGTGCCCCGTCTCTACACAATCTTCGATAGTTTTTACTACTTCACAGCAAGAATACTTGGCCATCTAATAGCTTATTCGTGATAAGATCCTGCAAGTAACAAAGAATGAACTTCCTCAGAGCATGCGGTTTGACACAAACGTATTTTACAGATTCTCCACATTCATTCTAAATGCCTTGTTTTGAATCAAGAATTTATATTATTTATCATTTTGGCTTAAAAACAAAGAATGAACTTTATCATTTTGGCTTATAAATCAATTTCCTCTTAAGGGAGAAAAAAAAGTATACGTGGTTTAAAATGAGTTTGTCAAAAGTTTAGGTAGCCAGCCAACTAAGATAATGAGCTACAAAGATTCCGGCAACAGGTGGATTAGTTTAATCTGTAGATTCCAGCAACAGGTGGATTAGTTTAATCTGTCCACAATGCAAGAATTATTGCTCCAGGTTTGGCTTTCCCATCCTATTTCTTGTTTTTTTCCGTTTTAGAATTAATCCAAAACAATGTTTTGCACATACTAATTCTTATTGGTATATCATTCCAAAACAATACTTGCATATAGGAATTCAACTAAAAAGTAAATCATTTTAAAAATTATATTGAATTTCACTACAACAAGGCATCTAAGTACTTTTTTATGGTGCATGATTTCTTACAATAAGAATAACAAGATACCTAGCGAAATTCCACTAAGTCGGGTCTGGGGAGGGTAGAGTATATCAGACCTTACCACTACCTCGTGGAAGTAGAGACGCTGTTTTGGAAAAACCCCCGGCTTAAGTGTGACAAACCGAAGTAATAGAAGAAGAAAATGACGAAGAAACCAATGAAGAAAGCACAGTAGTGAAATAAGTAAAGCAATATACAGTCGACAATAGAAGCAATAAAAACAAAATAGTATGGTAATCAAAACCCAATAAACAACATAAGACGATAGACACCACAAGCAAGAACTACAAGTGTACGACTAGTACTACGATAGGTACTAACATGCCTAAACACTCGCAGGAAAGACAACACTCTATCCCTACTAACCTTCTACCCTAATAGGCGACCTCCACTCCTTCCTATCAAGAGTCATGTCCTTAATAATATGAAGTTGCGCAATGTTCTGTCTAAACACTCTCCTTAATACTTTTTCAGCCTATCTCTAGTTCTCTACATCTCCGTGTACCCCCTACAACCAGCCTCTCGCACCTCCTCACTGGGGAATCTGCATACCTTCTCTTCACATGCCCAAACTATCTCAGTCTCACTTCCCTCATATTTTCCACCACCGAGGTCACTCCCACCTTCTCTCGAAAAACCTTATTTCTAATCTTATAACTCCTAGTGTTCCCACACATCAATCTCAACATCCTCATCTCTGCAACATACATCTTCTCAACATGTGAGTTTTTTGACTAGCTAGCACTCAGTCCATACAATAAGGACAGTCTAATCACCACTCTGTAGAACTTACCTTTAAGTTTAGGTGGTACCATCTAATCATACAAGCCTCCAGAGGCTAGCCTCCATTTCATCCATGCCTCCCCAATATGATGTGTGATATCATCATTGATGTCCCCACTTCCCTGGATTACAGACCCAAGATATTTAAAAATTTTCTCTCTTAAGAATAGTTTGTATATGAAGCCTTACTTTCACGTCTGCTTCATCCAGTGCAACATTGAATTTTGCACTCCAAATAGTCCGTTTTGATCCTGCTCAAATTGAACCCATTGGACTCCAGAGACCTAGCATTAACTTTGTTCCCTGTCTCATTAATCAGTACTATGTCGTACAAAAATAACATACACCATGGGAACTCATATTGAATAGACCGCGTCAACTCATCCATCACCAAGACAAATAGGAAAGGGTTAAAGATTGATACCTGGTGTAGCCCCATTTCAACTGGGAAGTGCTCTGAGTCTCCTCCCACCATTCTAACCCGAGTCTTGGCTCCATTGTACATATCCTTTATCACCCTAATATAAACCATCAGGACACCTCTAGCCTCCTAGCACCTCTATATCTCTCGGAACTTTGTCATATGTTTTTTCAAGGTCAATGAACACCATATATAGGTCCATCTTCTCTTTGCTATATTTCTCCACTAGTCTCCGCACAAGATGGATGACTTTAATAGTTGATCATACCAATATGAATCCACTAAAAATGGGCACTCTTCTACTTACCTTCATCTCCACCACTCTCTCCCAAATCTTTATAGTGTTGCTTAGCAATTTGATACCACTTTAATTGTTACAGTCTTGGATATAACTCTTGTTCTTGTACAATGGAATCATATTACTCTACCTCCACTCGTCGAACATTTTTTCCATCTTAAAAATAGCATTAAACAACCTAGTTAACATTTCATACCTATCTAGCCTATGCTCTTCCAAAATTCCACCGGAATCTCATCATGTCCGGTCACTCTTCCCTTGCTCATCTTACTAATAGAATATTTAACCTCCTTAACCCTAAAACACCTACAATATCCAATGTCCCGATGCCTTTCATGTTAGCGCAAGTTTTAATAATAATCAATTGTCCATGATTGCAGGATAGCAAATCATCAAAAAGGAAAGAATCAAGGAGGCCTCAAAGCTGGATACTCACTAAAGTCAAGATTTCTAAAAATGGGAACCATATCTTCGAACATCTAATTAGAGAAATCAACTAAAATCAAGGTATCAATGAAAATGCAAAACTCAAGCCTAATGAATCAAGGAAATTTTGATTAGAAAGAGAAGATTTGAATATCATCAGAAAGGGAAAAGAAGATCAGGCAAAGGGCAAAAGAAGATGTTCAAATCAATCAAAGGATGTTGAAGATTAGCCTTCACCTTATTCTTGGAAAGTAGGATTATCAATTACCTCTTTCCAAGGATTTATTCTCTTGGGTTGCCATCTCTTCACCAAAAAAAAGATTCAAGTCTCAAACACTCTATAAAAGCTTAGACGCTAACAAGAAAAGAACTTGTACAACGAATCTAAATCATCTCATATTCTCTACTCTACTTTTAGCAAGCATTGTATTACTTAGTTTCTACTGTGTAATAAAAAGAGAGAGGAGAGAAAAACATTGTTGATAAGGCTTTGTATCGAAAAGAAAAAAAGAGAGAAAAAGCTAAGAGTAGACATAGGAACTATACTCAATCTTGTAGTGACACCAAAGTTCACAAAGGCTAGAAGAGAACACCCTTGCAACCTGTAACACCTCAAAAACCAGACTTGGACTTTGCAGTAGAAAACAACAAAATTTGGTGAACCATGATAGGGTTCACGGACAGTGAAAGGAACCACGGTCCGTCGACCTACCCATGGTTCACACCCTCCCAGAAGTGGTGGACCAAGGGACCCTTCACAGGCCCCATGAGCCATGGGAAGGCTCGTGTAAGCTAGGCAGAACCAACCAGGCCCAGGAATCAGACCACAGAGCCCTCCACGGGCCGTGGTCTTGATGACGGGCCGTGGTGGCATCCGTCGCCCTGAGCCAGCAGACCCTAGCCCGAGTGAAGAACCACGGTGACCTTCACGGTCCGTGGTCCTTCACACGGGCCGTGATAGGGCTCATTGTTGGCCCTCCCCAGAACCAGCAGACCAGAACCCACTTGACGGGCCATGGTCCCTTTAATGGTCTGTCATAGAGGTCGTGGAAGGCCCCCATCAGATTTTAAGTTGGGGTCGTTTTGGTCTTTTCCCCTATGCGTAAGACACCTAAACCACGTCGTTTTACTCCGTTAAGCCTAATAACCTAGTCAGAACATAACCAAAACCATTATTCACCAAAAAATCATCAAACTTAAAGAAAAAAGGAGAAAGAGTCGACCAAACCCCTCAAGAACACGCAACAAGTTTTCTTCAGTTCCAACCCCGAAATTGAAGGATTTCTTTGTAGATTTCGTCACCAGGTATGTGGGATTTCACTGGTGGATTCCTTTCGTCCACTAGGTCCCTAGAATTCAGTCAAATTCTTGACTCTTTATATCTTGATTAGACCTAGGGTTTCTAAAACCTTAGATATTAGTTGTAATTTAGCTATTATAGTGTTTTTAATCAGATTATCATATTTTCGTTAAATCGTTGCTTCATCCTTTGC
This sequence comes from Solanum tuberosum, assembly GCF_000226075.1. Classification (NCBI taxonomy): domain Eukaryota; kingdom Viridiplantae; phylum Streptophyta; class Magnoliopsida; order Solanales; family Solanaceae; genus Solanum; species Solanum tuberosum. The sequence goes on along the minus strand of NW_006238979.1, from coordinate 366,299 downwards.
ATAAAACTCAGAACCCTAGTTGTGTAGATTCTCTTAGTTCATGAATTACACTTGCTAGGTTAGTTAAACAGACAACCATGCTTTAGATTTCGAATGTTTCATTGTCAGTACATAAATGTTGCATTCTCAGATTTTCATGTCAGAACATTGAGCTATCCAGTATTTCAGTTATATTGTATTAGATACATTTCCAGTTGGGAGTAGGCTTAGCACCGGGTTGGAATAGAGCTCAGCGTACCCTCATAGTCCTAGAACTACGTGCCCCCATAGGTTTATAAGTCCCCTCTGTGGGCATCAGATTTAGTGATCACGCCTGCCATGCCTTCATACCCCTGGCAAGGTATATTGGGTCCTCTCGATGCGGTGTATACATCGAACTCCGCATTTAGCTCAAGTGGTTTTATGTCGGTTGATAGTAACTCCCACAATCAGACTCTAGTGCATTGACCAAGTTTTCAGTTATACTTCAGTATTCAGTCTCAGCATCTTATGTTCATAATCAGTACTTTGTCCTTGCACTTAGTTCAACTTACAGTTAAAAATTCAGTATCTATGTTTGTGTTCAGATTATGTCATTGCTCAGTTATACTTGTTCATCTTATATATTTGTTCAACTATATTCTATATCTTGCATGCTCTGTACATTCCAAGTACTGACGCATACTCTGCGCTACATCCTTTCATGGTGTAGTTTCAGGTACTCAGCATCCAGATCATGCGTAGATCGGTTCCCGATCCGTATTCAGCCGCTTTAGTGGTGAGTCCTCATACTTCGAGGTTAATAGACATGTGTTTTATATTTAGTCTTTCATTTCAGTTTTAGTTTTTCTAGGGTTTGCTGGGGGCGTGTCCCAGCAACTCTAGTTTGTAAAGACTTTTTTAGACATAATATTAGATTCAACTTTAGTTTTTGAGTGATTGTTCAGTATCATTAAACTCTTAGAAAATTATATATATTCAGATCAATATTGGGTATTCCCCATCTTTCAGTTATCTCATGTTTTAGCTTTCGCATAGAATCTCTTTATTTAGTTGATTTTAGTATGCTTATGATATGCCAGCTTCAGGGTTAGCTTGGGGTCACTCATGATCCTAGGTCCCGTGTTTACGTCAAGGGGGTAGCCTCGGGGCGTGACAAACTTGATATCAGAGCATTAGGTTTAAGACTCCTATGATGTCTGAAAGCCTCACTAAGTAGAGTATATTTCATAGGTGTGAATTGCACCACATCTATGAGAGGGAGGCTACGAGGTGCTTTAAGAAAAACTTCACTTTCTTTGCTACTCTTATCATGCATGAGGTATGATCCAATTTCTCCATTCTAATCCATCGTTATGCACTTCAGATCATGCCTCTTCGTAGGGATTACTCAAGGAATGCTAATGCCTGCAACGCTAACGCAGTTCCTCTAGTCCCGGACCATGAGGTCACGAATGCAGAATTCTGGAATGCGATTCAGCTTTTGGCTCGCCTCTCTACCTCCACGAGGTAGTGGCAAGGTCTGCGTACTACTTACCCTCCCCAGACCCCACCTAGTGGGATTTCACTGGGTTGTTGTTGTTGTTGTTGTTGATTCAGCTTTTGGCTCAGAGTGTAGCCAACCAGAACAATCAGCAGGTCCCAGTTCCTACTAATACCGATGTTGGGTCAAATACAGCTAGAGTTCAAGATTTTGTTAGGATGAATTCGCTTGAGTTTTTTGGGTCACAAGTTGGTGAGGACCCCTATAACTTCATTGATGAGGTTAAGAAAATTTTCGGAGTGATGTAAGTTACTGGTAATGATAGGGTAGAGTTGGCATCCTACCAACTTAAAGATGTGGCTCACATATGGTTTACATAGTGGAAAGACAACAGGGGTGAGGACGCAACTCCTATGACTTGGGAGTGTTTTACTGGTGCTTTTCTAGACAGGTTCTTCCCGAGAGAGTTGAGGGAGGCAAGGCTCAAGAGTTCATGAATTTGAGGCAAGGTACCATGTCAGTCCAGGAGTACAGACTTAAGTTCACCCAGCTTTCCAGGTATGCTCCACACATGGTTGCCGATCCAAGGGCACAAATGAGTAAGTTTCTATTTGGGGTATCCCACTTGGTGAAGACAGAGTGCAGGAATGTTATGCTGTTAGAGGATATGAATATCTTTAGGCTTATGACTCATGCTCAACAGGTTGAGGGAGATAAGCTTAGGGAACGGGCTAAGGACAACAAGAAAGCTAGAACAGGGAACTACGAGTACTCTCAGCAGAAATCGGGTGTTGGAAATCACTCACAGTTTCAACAGAGATCTTCAGCCCCAGGACCTTCATCAGCTAGTGCTCCATCCCCCAGGTTTCGACAGGATCATAAAGGTAGGGCATTAGGCTCTAAGTCTCAAGGGAGTACTTCAGGTAACAGGACTTTCCCAACTTGTCCAAAGTGTGGTAAGAACCATTTGGGCGAGTGTCTTGCAGGCAAAGACGGATGCTTTGGATGTGCTCAATTTGGTCATAGGTTAAAGGATTGTCCTTCTGCTAGGCAGGGGGAAATAGGTGACAATAACATGGCTCAGTCTACAGTTACAGTAGTACCAACAGGTCGCCCAACTCAGCAGGGTGCTTCGTCTGGTACAGGTGGAGGTCAGCACCAGAACAGGTTATATGCTCTCCAGGCTAGCCAGGACTAGGCAGATTCTCCTGATGTGGTCACTGGTATGTTGCGAGTTTTTCATTTAGATGTTTATGCATTGTTAGATCTAGGGGCTACTCTTTTCTTTGTAACTCCCTATATAGCAGTAAATTTCAATGTCAGTCCAGAAACTCTTTCAGAACCCTTCTCAGTCTCTACTCCAGTAGGTGACCTAGTGATAGCTAGATGGGTATACAAAATTGCCCTGTCACAGTCTCCTAGAAAGTCACCTCAGCAAATCTTGTAGAGTTGGAAATAGTAGATTTTGATATCATTCTAGGCATGGATTGGTTACATTCCTATTATGCCTCAGTCGATTGTAGAGCTAGGATCGTTTGGTTTTAGTTTCTAAACGCTCCAGTCTTAGAATGGAAGGGTAGTAGCTCAGTGCCTATGGATCGATTTATCTCTTACCTTAAGGCCAACAAGATGATCTCTAAAGGGTACATCTATCATCTTGTTTGGGTTAAGGATTCAAGCTTCGAAACCCAAACTCTTGAGTTAGTCCTAGTAGTAAATGAGTTTCCAGAAGATCTTCCCACAGTTCCTCCCGAAAGGGAAATCGACTTCGAAATTGATCTCCTTCCAGATACCCAGCCTATTTCGATTCCTCCTTACAGAATGGCTCCAGTTGAGCTTAAGGAATTGAAAGAACAGCTGAAAGACCTTCTAGATAAGGGCTTCATCAGACCAAGTATCTCTCTATGGGGTGCTCCAGTGTTGTTCGTGAAAAAGAAAGATGGTTCCCTCAGAATGTTCATTGACTATCGGCAGTTGAATAAGGTTACAATCAAGAATAAGTAACCTATGCCCAGGATTGATGATTTGTTTGACCAGCTTCAAGGTGCTAGTTTCTTTTCTAAGATAGACCTCAGATCCGACTATCATCCTCTCAGAGTCAGAGATAGTGACATTCCAAAAATAACCTTCAGGACTCGGTATGGTCACTATGAATTTGTAGTTATGTCATTTGGACTAACAAATGCTCCTGCAACGTTCATGGACTTAATAAACAGGGTGTTCAAACAATATTTGGATTTGTTCATTATTGTCTTTATTGATGATATCCTTATTTATTCTCGGAATGAGGAGGAACACACGACTCATCTGAGAGTGGTTCTGCAAACTGTCAAAGATCGCCAGTTATTTGCTAAGTTTAGTAAATGTGAGTTCTGGTTACAATCAGTTGCCTTCGTTGGTCATGTGGTATCCAGTGAAGGAATCTGAGTGGATTCTCAGAAAATAGAGGCAGTGAAGCAATGGACCAGACCCATCTCTCCATCGGATATCAAAAGTTTCTTGGATTTAGCTGGTTATTACAGGAGATTTTTTGAAGGATTTTCATCCATAACTTCCCCATTGACAAAGTTGACTCAGAAAAGGGTCAAGTTTCAATGGTCAGATGAGTGTGAGAAAAGCTTCTCAGAACTGAAAACTAGGTTGACTACAACTCCCGTCTTGACTCTGCCAGATGGTTCAGATGAGTGTGAGAAAAGCTTCTCAGAACTGAAAACTAGGTTGACTACAACTCCCGTCTTGACTCTACTAGATGGTTCAGATGAGTGTGAGAAAAGCCTCTCAAAACTGAAAACTAGGTTGACTACAACTCCCGTCTTGACTCTACAAGATGGTTCAGACGGTTATGTGATCTATAGTGATACATCCACAGTTGGCCTAGGTTGTGTGTTGATGCAGCGAGGTAAGGTTATAACTTATGCTTCTAGACAACTTAAGGTACATGAGAAGAACTACCCAACTCATGATCTCGAGCTTGCAGTTGTAGTATTTGCTCTAAATATTTGGAGATATTACTTGTATGGTGTTCACATAGATGTGTTCACCCAAAAAGAGTTGAATCTTCGTCAGAGGAGATGTACTAAATTCCTCAAGGACTATGACATGAATGTGTTTTATCATCCTGGTAAGGCCAATGTAGTAGCTGATGCTCTCAGCAGACTGTCTATGGGTAGTGTAGCACATGTTGAGGAAGAAAAGAAGGAATTAGCCAATGATGTTCACCGACTTGCTCGCTTAGGAGTTTGCCTTGTGAAAATATCAGATGATGGTGTGATAGTTCAAAATGGATCAGAATCTTCATTAGTAGCGGAGGTTAAGGAAAAAGAGATAGTGATCCTATATTGCTTCAGTTGAAAGGTGTAGTTCATCAACAGAAATTTGAGGTTTTATCCCAAAGGTGAGATGCTGTACTTCGTTACCAGGGTCGCTTATGCGTTCCTAAGGTGGGTGAGTAAACTCCAGGTATTCTATCCATCCAGGTGCCACTAAGATGTACCGTGATCTACGGGAAGTGTTTTGGTGGGAACGGTATGAAGAGGGATATAGCAGACTTTGTGGTTAAGTGCCCTAACTATCAATAAGTTAAGGTAGAACATCAGAAACCAGGGGGTATGAATCAAGAGATTAACATTCCTACATGGAAGTGAGAAGTGTTAAACATGGACTTCATTATGGGTTTACCTTGTACTCGCAGACAACATGACTCCATTTGGGTGATAGTAGACAGAGTTACTAAGTCCGCTCACTTCTTGGTTGCCAAGACTACAGATTCAGCGGAGGACTATGCTAAACTCTACATCAATGAGATAGCCAGGTTGCATGGAGTTACCTTGACTATCATCTCAAATATAGGTCCTCAGTTTACCTCTCATTTGTGGACATCATTTTAGAAAGGTCTTGGTACCCAGGTAAATCTCAGCACAACATTTCATCCACAGACGGATGACCATGCAGAGCATAACATTCAGACCTTAGAGGACATGTTTAGAGCTTGCATGATCGACTTTAAGGGCAGTTGGGATGATCACCTACCTCTCATAGATTTCGCCTATAACAATAGCTATCATTCCAATATTCAGATGGCCCCTTATGAGGCATTATATGGGCGTAGATGTAGATCTTCAGTTGGTTGGTTTGAAGTAGGTGAAGCAACATTGGTTGGTCCAGATTATGTTCATAAGGCTATGGAAAAAGTTCAGCTCATCAGAGATAGACTTAAGACAGCTTAGAGTCGTCAGAAGTCCTATGCAGATATAAGGAGAAGGGACTTAGAGTTTGAAATCGATGATTGGATTTTCCTAAAAGTGTCACCTATGAAGGGGGTGATTAGATTTGGCAAGAAAAGAAAGCTTAGTCCAGATATATAGGTCCCTACAAAATCCTGAAGAGGATTGGTAAGGTGGCTTATGAGTTAGAGTTACCAACAGAACTAGCAGCAATTCATCCAGTCATTCATATTTCCTTGTTAAAGAAGTTTGTGGGTGATCCTGCATCCACAGTACCATTAGAGAGAGTGGCTGTGAAAGATATTCTCACTTATGAAGAGGTGTCAATTGAAATTCTTCACCGTCGGGTTCGTAGGTTGAGAAATAAAGAAGTCGCTTCAGTGAAGGTTTTGTGTAGGAATCAGTCCGTAGAGGGAGCTACTTGGAAGCAGAAGCAGCTATGAAGGCCAAGTATCCTCATCTCTTTCCTTCCGATTCTGTTTCACCTTCAGGTAATAGTTCCTCTCCAGTCTCTTAGTTTACTCTTGCATAAATTCAGTCTTAGTATCTTGTTCCTTCAATTGTTCTTGCATTTTAGCATATTTTCATTATTCTTAGAACTCGGTTCAGTTAGATATCAATTTCTAGTACTTCGTGGTAGGGTTTGTAGCTCTTTCCCTCCATACTGAGCTAGTTTAGACTTTATTTGAGGATGAATGTTCCCAAGGGAGAGATATTGTAACACCTCAGAAATCAGACTTGGACTTTGTAGCAGAATTTGGTGAACCACGACAGGGTTCACAGATTGTGAAAGGAACCACGGTCCATTGACCTTCTCGTGGTTCACACCCTCCCAGAAGTGGTGGACCACGGGACCCTTCACGGGCGGTGGACCAGCCTACGAGTGGTGGGAAGGCTCGTTTAATCCAGGAAGAACCAACCAGGCCCTGACATCATACCACGGAGCCCTCCACAGGCCGTGATCTTGATGACGGGGCGTGGTGGCATCCGTCGCCCTGAGCCTGACGACCCCAGCCTAAGTGAAGAACCACAGTGACCTTTACGGTCCGTGGTCCTTCACACGGGTCGTGGTAGGGCTCATGGTTGGCCCTCCCTAGAACCAGTAGTCACTGGCCAGCAGACCACGACCCACTTGAAGGGCCGTGGTCCCTTTGCCGGTCCGTCATAGGGGCAGTGGAAGGCCCCCGTCAGATTTTAAGTTGGAGTTGTTTTGGTCTTTTCCCCTATGCGTTGGACACATAATCTACGTCGTTTAACCCCTAAACTACGTCGTTTTACTTAGTCTAAGCCTAATAACCTAGTCAGAACATAACCAAAAACATTATTCACCAAATATCATCAAACTTAGAGCAAAGAGGAGAAAGAGTCGACCAACCCCCTCAAGAACATGCAGTAGGTTTTCTTCAGTTCCAACCCCAAAATCGAAGGATTTCTCCATCGATTTCATCACCAGGTATGTGGGATTTCACTAGTGTATTCTTTTCATCCACTAGGTCCCTAAAATTCAACCAGATTCTTGACTCTCTATATCTTGATTAGACCTAGGGTTTCTAAAACCTTAGATATTAGTTGTAATTTAGCTGTTATAATGTTCTTAATCAAATTATCATATTTTCGTTAAATCGTTGCTTCGTCCTTTGCATGAAACTCAAAACCCTAGTTGTGTTGATTCTCTTAGTTCAGGAATTACACTTGCTAGGTTAGTTAAACAGATAAACATTCCTCAAATTTCGAATGCTTCATTGTCAATACATAAATGTTGCATTCTCAGATTTGCATGTCAGAACATTGAGCTATCCAATATTTTAGGTATGTTGTTTTAGATACATTTCCAGTTGGGAGTAAGCTTAGTACTGAGTTGGACTAGGGTTCAACATACCCTCATAGTCCCACTTTTAAGTGCCCCCGTAGGTTTATAAGTCCCCTCTGTGGGTATCAGATTTAGTGATCACGCCAGGCATGCCTTTATACCTTTGGCATGGTATATTAGGTCCTCTCGATGAGGTGTATACATTGGACTCCGTGTTTAGCTCACGTGGTTTTCTGTCGGTTGATAGTAGCTCCCACAGTCAGACTCTAGTGCATTGACCAGGTTTTCAGTTATACTTCAGTATTCAGTCTCAGCATGTGATGTGCATAATCAGTACTTGGTCCTTGCACTTTGTTCAACTTATAGTTATATTTCAGTATATATGTTTCTGTTCAGAATATGTCATTGCTCAATTATACTTGTTCAGCTTATATATTTGTTCAACTATATTCTATATCCTGCATGCTCAGTACATTCCAAGTACTGATGTATATTCTGCACTACATCCTTTCTTGATGTAGGTACATGTACTCAGTATCCAGATCATGCATAGATCGGTTCCCAATCCGTATTCAGCAGCTTTAGTGGTGAGTCCTCATACTTCGAGGACAATAGACATGTGTTTTTATATTCAGTCTTTCATTTCAGTTTTAGTTTTTCTAGGGTTAGCTGGAGGCATGTCCCAACAACTCTAGTCAATAGAGGTTTTTTCAAACATAGTATTAGATTCGACTTTAGTTTTTAAGTGATTATTCAGTATCATTAAACTCTTATAAAGTTATATATATTTAGATTAGGATTAGGTATTCCCCATCTTTCAGTTATCTCATGTTTTAGCTTCCACATAGAATCTCTTTATTAAGTTGTTTCTAGTATGCTTATGATATACTAGCTTCAGGGTTAGGTTGGGGTCACTCGTTATCCTAGGTCCCATATTTATGTTAAGAGTGTAGCCTCGGGGCGTGACACAATCCAAGGGGATTAGATATAAGATCCCTTTTGGAACCTAACTAGTATAAACACATCTGGTGTCAATGTTTATTTTCTGCACTTCCATTCTTGATCATTTTATCTCTGTTAACAATAGTTTACTGGTGAAACCTATAAGTCAACTATCCTAGAGAAAATTGAAAAGAGTCAATTTATCCCATTCTTGCACTTTCATTTCATAGTGTGCCAAATCACCCAACATAATGTCTGTGTCCCCTTTTTTGTTTAAGAGTTTGTGAAAGTATGCTTCCCATCTTTGCTTAATGGTGGTCTCTTCCACCAACACCTTGCCTCGCCCTTGATGCACTTCATTTGATCCAAGTAGTGAGCTTTTCTCTTTCTTGCCTTTGCAATCCTATACAGTTTCTTATCCCCACCTTTTTCTCATAGCTCGACATACAGGCGTTCGAAAGCTTCGATCTTAGCCGCCGTCTTAGCTAACTTAGCTTCTATTTAAATAGGATATCATTTTCAAAAGCTTATTTTTTTCTCTTTAGTTTTTATTTATAACTCAAAAACATTGTTTAATATTGTTATCTAATTTTTTTAAATAGTGTACTTGTTGATATGAGATACCCAAAGGGTACATAATTCCATCTATCTATATATCTATATATAAATATCTATACTATAATATACGAAGACCCTTAATAAATGTCGTTCATCTTTTGTACCCTTTAAAATAGATTTTAAGTTGGATAAAATGGTAATTTAATTATTTTGGTAATGTCTTTTATAGTAAAGCTGCAATGCAAATAACAGAAAATCTAGTGTTCCATGAAGGAACGAAAATATATAGAAATAGATTGTCACTTTTTAAGAGAAAAAGAATCAGAATTGAGTATGTACCTACAAGACATCAACAAGTGACCTATTGACAAAAGGATCGAATAAATTCAGCTTGAATGCTTATGCTTCAAGCTAGGAATGCTCAACGTGTTTGCACCACCTAGCTTGAGGGGGGAGTGCTGAGAGAAATGAAACTTAGACTAGAAGGGTAAAATAGTCATTTTCTAAAGTTAGTTACTCCATGTGTCCTAATTTATATGAACATTTCAATATTTATCAACAATTTAGCTTTAAAATTTTCATTTCACCCATCTATCACTTATTTTATACTACAAATTTTAAGAATCTTTCTTAAACTTCGTGCCTAGTCAAACTAGTAAATCATATAAATTGAGACGGAGGAATACTAGTTTGTTAATGAGTTGTAATTAGGTTCTTAGTTATATTGTTTATCTTGTATATAAGCATGTTCGTACCTAGATACTTTTTCAGTTAAAGGAATTTTTAGCAGATATATTCATGAGAATTAATTACTAGTATAACATTTTAGTAATAAGGGAAAATTTGTCAAATTATTAATTTTTTATATATCAATAAACAGATTTAAAGAATTATTACAAAAGAAATCAAAATAATGAAGGTGAGCATGCATAATACCGTAAACCATAGTCCACAACGGATGTTAGTGTTACAAAATCAAAGAGATGTCTTTGGAATTAATAATAATTTTGTATGTGTAAACTGTATTGAAGTATTTGTAAGTTGATCTTCCATTCACGTGATTCCAATTAGGCATGTATCAACTTATTTCACTTGCGAGCCTATATAGTGTATCTACAACATGTTAATACATAACATGGCTATCTTTCATAAATACACAACCTACCACTGTGTTTTGTAATCTGGAAGGAGCCTATGACTATTAAAAAAATCACATAGATATGTTATATTAAGAAAAGGCTTTAATTCATCTACAGCCCCTTAAAGTTGTCCTCATAATTCACTTAGACACCTCAACTATGACTAGTACCTATTAGACACTCTAATATTAATGAATATGCACTTATTGAACACAAAATGATGATAAAGTTTTTCAAATGTTGTGTGTGTAATTCACACACACTGTCTTGAAAAAGTAACGAATAAAACTGCAGCAAGTGGCGCATGAGCACAATCTAATGTATTTTTTTTAAAAATAAAATAAAATTCCAACCATTAATAATTCAAAAAATTGATCAACATAAAGAAGAAAAAAGCAAAATCCTCCCCCTTACCCCACCCCTAACACAAACCCACCTTTCTTCTTCTTCCCCTAACGCCAGCCATCCCGACTCCTCCTGCCGCAACAAAAAAAAAGAAAAATGAAAATCTCCCCCACTGACCTAATCTTATACTTCTTCTTCTTCTTCCTCATGTTCTCCTTCTTCCTCTTCTTCTTCCTCCTCTTCTTCCTCTTCCTCTTCTTCTTCCTCCTCTTCTTCCTCTTCCTCTTCTTCTTCCTCCTCTTCTTCCTCTTCCTCTTCTTCTTCCTCCTCTTCTTCCTCTTCCTCTTCTTCTTCCTCCTCTTCTTCCTCTTCCTCTTCTTCTTCCTCCTCTTCTTCCTCTTCCTCTTCTTCTTCCTCCTCTTCTTCCTCTTCCTCTTCTTCTTCCTCCTCTTCTTCCTCTTCCTCTTCTTCTTCCTCCTCTTCTTCCTCTTCCTCTTCTTCTTCCTCCTCTTCTTCCTCTTCCTCTTCTTCTTCCTCCTCTTCTTCCTCTTCCTCTTCTTCTTCCTCCTCTTCTTCCTCTTCCTCTTCTTCTTCCTCCTCTTCTTCCTCTTCCTCTTCTTCTTCCTCCTCTTCTTCCTCTTCCTCTTCTTCTTCCTCCTCTTCTTCCTCTTCCTCTTCTTCTTCCTCCTCTTCTTCCTCTTCCTCTTCTTCTTCCTCCTCTTCTTCCTCTTCCTCTTCTTCTTCCTCCTCTTCTTCCTCTTCCTCTTCTTCTTCCTCCTCTTCTTCCTCTTCTTCCTCCACTTCTTTTTCCTCCTCCTCGTCCTCTTCCTCCTCCTCTTCTTCTTCTGCTTCTTCCTCTTCGCCTCCTCCTCCTCCTCCTCCTCCTCCTCCTCCTCCTCCTCCTCCTCCTCCTCCTCCTCCTCCTCCTCCTCCTCCTCCTCCTCCTCCTCCTCCTCCTCCTCCTCCTCCTCCTCCTCCTCCTCCTCCTCCTCCTCCTCCTCCTCCTCCTTCTCCTTTTTCTTCTTCCTCTTCTTCCTCCTCATCCTCTTCCTCTTCCTCCTCTTCCTCTTCTTCTTCTTCGTCTTCCTTTTCTTCCTCTTCATCTTCCTCTTCCTCTTCTTCTTCTTCCTATTCGTCCCCATCTCCTCCTCCTCCTCCTCGTCATCGTCCTCCTTCTTCTTCTTCCTCCTCCGCCCCTCCTCCTCCTCATCTTCTTCTTCTTCTTATTTTTCTTCTTCCTCTACTTCTTCTTCCTCCTCCTCTTCCTCTTCCCCCCTTTTACTCTTCCTCCTCTTCCTCTTCCTCTTCGTCTTATTCCTCTTCCTTCTTTCTCCTCTTCCTCTTCTTCCTCTTCCTCCTCTTCTTCCTCTTCTTCTTCCTTCTTCCTCCTCTTCCTCATCTTCCTCTTCCTCCTCTTCTTCCTCTTCTTCTTCCTTCTTCCTCCTCTTCGTCCTCTTATTCTTCGCTCCTCCTCCTCCTCCTCCTCCTCCTCCTCCTCCTCCTCCTCCTCCTCCTCCTCCTCCTCCTCCTCCTCCTTCCTCCTCCTCTTAGTGTCACTATCCAGACCGTCGTGATTGACACCCACACTAAACCTCCGGTGGGAGAACCATTACTACAACCCAAACTAATAAATATTATGAAAACTAAGACATTTAAAGATACGGAAGCAAGTTTAAATGACAATAAAAATGGAGTCCCCATAAACTCCAAGGGTTCAACTAAAACAACGAACCATAACTAATGCGGAAATTCAACCCCTAGAACCTGAAAGTCATTGTACCAAAACTCTAACAATTCACAAGTATAAGGAATAGGGATACAATCTCGAAAGCTAAAACATAACAATATCTAAAGAACTAATCCTAGTCCGAAAAGATGGGACTTAAACAAGAGAGATCCATGGCACCATGAAAGAATTGGCCTACACTTGAATCCGGTCACGCTCAATAGTCACCTAACTAAGGCCTATCAATAGCCACCTGAAGATACCCTATAGTCAACAAAAAAAGAGCAAGTGCAGTATCAGAACACAACCACAGTGTACTAGTAGGATTACACGACTATCCCAGTAAGCACAGGATATATCAGAATCACAACAAGGTAAACATGACATGTACAAAAAATATATACACATTGGTTATCATTTTAGAGCAACATACAGTCTTCCAATATAAATCATCATTAGATATGAACGTAATCATCACAAGGAGATACACAACACAATTCAATGGTCCTCTCACGGAACCCATACTGAAGCTATTAGTGTACCGGAACGTGGTACCCGATCCCAATTAATGTTCCGGACGTGACACCCGATCCCATATATGCGCCGGAACGTGGCACTCGATTCAATATGTATGTCGGTACGTGACATCCGATCCTAGTTAGTGTGTTGGAATGTAACACCCGATCCATTCAACAAGCCACAATCACAATCACAATGTACATTCTCAGAATCATACAATCAAGTGTTGATTCATGGCATACAATCATTCATTCATACTAATTTGCATTAGGTGTGGTCAATAGTGGAACATTCACATCCATACATGTATTACAATGAAGCAATTGCTAACATACATCATACAAACAAGAAATCAAACCATCACCTACCTCGAATCCAAGCTTGAATCCCCTAAAGAACTTGAATCTTCCCTTTCCGAATTCTTCCCGCTTGTTCTAGGTCTACAAATAGTTAATATACGCAAGGATCAACAGTCAAAGGTCTAATTAACCGGATTATAACAAACCCAATAATCCAAGACCCAACTCATGATCCTAAGGTTCAACTAGGATTTTTTCCCACCATCCAATTCAGTCTAAAACCCTCTCCCAACAATATATGATCAAGATTCTAAGTTCTACAGATCGAAAAATAGATTAGGGGAGTAAAATCCTTACCTTTAGCACCAAATTTCATGGGAAACTGTCAAGAACTCGCCTGGGTCATCTCCAAACTCTCAAAAACAAAAATTGCAAAATGATGACGTTTTTGTCATTTATTTCCGACTGAAGTCGCGATTGGCCTGCTATGGCGGCCCCCATCCCGCCACAATGGCCCTGCCCTGGTGGGAATAATCCCGCCCTAGCGGCTTGCACGGAAACATAAAGCTAATTTAAGAGTTTCAAACCCCCATTTCACAACACACCATCATCCCATGACACTCAGAAACTACCCTCTCACGCTAAGATCAATTTCGGGAGTTCTACTTGCTCGAATTCGATTCCGTAAAGTCGTACGGGTTCCTTAACTCCTTAGATATCCACTCATGAGATCAAATTCATTATTAGATCTCTCATTTGTTACCAAATTTCCCTAGAATTCGTTGACTCCTATTTTGTCCAAATCTGGACTAGGCTAGGAAATTTCAAGTTATTACTCAAAAGTTTTTCTGGTCCAATTCTTTTCCCGTTGGCTTTTCCCTAACGACGAAATAGGTCGTTACAATAGATACCAATTTACCCATCACTCGTCCCCGAGTGATCAACTAGGAAAGACTGGCTAAAGTAAGGGTAGAGTACTATCTGAATCGTCGAATTACTGGGGATACTTGTCTCACATGTCCTTAGCTTCCGAACATTGCGATCAAGAATTGCAACCAGTTCTTCCTCATACTGAAGGATTTGGTTTAACAAAATTGAGTCTCACTTTATGATGTAATCTCCATCCCCAAACCAACTAATTGAATACCTACACATCCTCCCATACAGTGCCTCAATGAAGTCATCTCAATACTCGAGTGATAAATATTGTTGTATGTAAACTTAACTAACAACAAAGCGATTCCCAACAACCTCCAAAGTTGATCGCATCCACGTCTGCAACATGTTATCAAGGACCTTGAAAAAATCATCAGGACTAATCTTTTCTCACATGAACATGATAATATTCTAAATAAATACTCGCTACAATTAGAGGTGAACCTGAACCAACCAGCACACACTCATAATACCCAACAATCATAGTTCTTATCAACATCTCCATCTCACAACATAAATTTCCATGAGCTTAATCCACAAAAAAAATGGTCTTTAGACATTAGATACTCATTGAGGGATATGTGCAAGCATACAAACTCTCTAACAACACTATCGAAATGCTAGATTTAGTAATTGTGACTGTAGACCCTTACAAACAGTAGAATTGGACCAAACGATCCCCACATTCAACCACACATAACCGATACATGACCTCGACAACTAGATGAATATTAAGTTTGTCGAACAACCATAGTTACGCATGGTAGCTCTTCTATGAATTCTCATAGGCAAGGTGGTACATGTAGAACCACTGAAATACTTTAACAACTCCAAAACAACACCAATTATGTCATCTGAATTAACCAACTCTTCCCAATCATCCCACTCAACCAAGAGAACATCACAGGATTGGTACCCCTGATCCACCACTAGGGATCCACCCACAAAAGTGAAATCACACGAGCATAACTAGTGAATCATACTCACAACCATGTACAAAATGAAATAGATGGTCACGTAAGAATTTACGGAATAAATATTGAATAACACTAAAGGTTTTCCTCTAAAGATTCGATACCAGTCATTTCCATCCA
Source organism: Solanum tuberosum (assembly GCF_000226075.1). Classification (NCBI taxonomy): domain Eukaryota; kingdom Viridiplantae; phylum Streptophyta; class Magnoliopsida; order Solanales; family Solanaceae; genus Solanum; species Solanum tuberosum. Next base: position 351,246 of record NW_006238979.1, on the reverse strand, counting down.
GTTGACTCCACATACTCTTCACATCATTCCACTGAAGCGCACACTCTCAATACTAACAACCATCATAAAACACTCTGACCATTTACCTTACTCTAAACCAACACTTTTAAATGGAAACCTTTCTTAGGTACTTAATAATTAACAATAATAAATTTATCGACTCAACCCAGGTGTAAGTCCTTTCAAATGCTCAATACCAGATACAATTGATCGTTTCTCACCTTGCCAATTCATACCTTGACAAAATATATCACCATGAATGTAAACTTATAATGAAAAATATGAATTGTAAATTCAACCGTATAACACAATCCCCTTATCTATCAACATTAGCTTGTACCTTGAAGAATTTTATGAATTCATGGATATTCGCTTATCATTAATCGCATCTCCATCAATCTTACAATATCCTTCGCTAAAAATTCCATCGTACTCATTACTAAACTCAAAAACAAAAACAAAGCACTTATCATCACACTCGAGCTAATGTCTGTACACTCCTTTCTCAAGTCTTTTCCAATAGCCTTTAACCAATCTGATGGACCAGTGACACTATTACCATAGCCACATTGAGCGAATAAAATCACACGTCTCTGAACCCAATAATCTACCCCCTGAAGATACCTCTTTATCCTTTGCAATCAAATAAAATATTCTTGCTCTCGCCTCTCTCTAAGGCTATACTACATCCCACTATTTTCTCTTCATTATAACTCTAGCTCTTTTTAAATTCTATTCGAGTGGTGTCCCACCATCTCTTAAAACTTTCCATACCACCACGTTACTCACCAAATATTAGAAACCACAGCTTTAGATACTCGTAAGTCGTAATTACTATACAAAATTTGCTTAACCAACAATTTTATTATATAGTTGCATTCCATCATAATTTATCACGCACTCTTACTACCATTACACACTGATTCACTGTGAAGTTAACCTTTTCATCGACATGAGACCTCAAACTCAGGTATACCCATCAATTTCAAGTGACTAACCAAGTTTTTATGCACTTTCTTACTAAAATCTTGAATTTCCTTCACCCAAGTATACTCAATGGGACTTTCCTTATCCATAAGCTTGTCATTCCAGTATCAATCCACTGATTTATGGCTTAAAATAAAATCACCAGTCCTTATACTACCATCCTTCTTCTTAACAACCAAGATAGGAAAACCCCACAAGGAAGCACTAGGACGGATGAAATATTTATCAATAAGTTCCTGGATTTGAGCTTTAAGCTCTCTCAATTCTACCGGAGCCATGTGATAAGGAGGCATGAAGATAGGGCGGGTACCAAGTTACAAATCAATGCAAAATTCTATATCTCTATCCGGAGGCATACCAGACAAATCGGTTGGAAACACTTCCTTAAATTCAGACACTACAGGAATAGACTCAATAGAGGGAGATTCAACCTCAACATCTCGAATATGACCTTAGCTAGATTAGGCTTGTACACTCCTTCCCACTCTAATTTTTCCCTACTGGGGATCTCTAGAGTCACAGACTTAGTGTTACAATTTAGCACAACATAATACGGGGACAACCAAGTCATGCCCAAGATTATATCAAAGTTAGTCATATCTCAAATAACCAGATCAGCCCAAGTCTTATTACCCATAAAAAAAATAGGACAAGCACGATACACATGGGTGACTATGACTGACTCTCCAAAAGGGGTAGAATCATGGATGAGGGGCATCAAGTATATCACAAATCATATCGAATCCTAAGGCAAACTGAACGGACACATAACAATAAGTAGAACCCGGATCAAACAAAACAGTAGCCATTTGGGCACAGACAAGAGTAATACCTGTGACCTCTGCATCAGACACCTCAACCTCGGTCTTGCCCGGAAAAGCATAAAATTGAGCCCTGTCATCTTGATGGGAAACGTCCTTGCCTAGTTGCACTGCTCCCCTACCTGCATTACCATTTCCCCGGCCTCCATGGCCTTTTTGATTTCCTCCTCATATACCCAGGTTCTCCATAATTGTAACACACTTAATAACTTAACCAAGTAAGCATCCCTGCTATCGTAGTAGTCATATCATGACCCTCTTTGATATACACTCAATCTATGAAATTGCAGTATAAATTCTAACCTCAATTGTTGCAACATAATTTTATCATTTGCTAAGCAACCCATACATGATATGACAACAATACTAAATGCATTTTCCAAGTAATGGTGTTCATTATCTAGCCTTCCCTTACAAAACTTCTTGAATAATGTCACCTTGGCAAAGTCTTGTGACTTCACTCCCTTCTACCCCCGTCACCAAATAAACCAGTTCCTGAAAAGTTTTTTGCTAAAGCAACCACCCATAAGCTTAAATCTGCAAATCTGACCTTAATCCCTTCACAACACGACACATTTGCTCTTCTAGACTGAAGCAAAGTGGAGTACCATATTTGGAAAAAAACACAAACTTTTGCCTTAAAGATTGCAACAATTATATTATGTTGCCTTATATTCAGGAACTCATCTCAGCTCCTATCCCTCAAAGTTCAGGATATATACTTCTCCATACAGAAAGCTATCAAATGTTTCCCGAGTCATGAGTAGTGCATTTACTATTCGACACTCAACATGAGACCACCGCCACATTTGGTGTTTCCATTGAACTGGTATATCATAAACTCAACGCCAAATCACTCGACCTTATCCATCTTATGAAGCAGCTCGTGACAATCAACAAGAAAATCATAAGAATCTTCAGATTCAGTACCCATGAAGAATGAAGGTTTCAACCTTGAGAACCTAATAAAAACCTCATGTTTGTATCTAGTCATTACATACCCACAGTGAGTCCGGGAGACATACCTTTTTCTAAGGACAAATTTTCTATTGCTGATGTTGTTGTTTCCACCTTTACAACTCAATTACTAACTAGATGCGACATAAAGTGAAGGAATTCAGATACCAATTTGTATAACCTAGATACACATTGGATTTAAGTCATAGCACGAAAGGAGTAGAAGGAAGTGAGTTTTTCCTAAAGTCCTATAGCCTCTCGAAGAAAAGTACGGACGTCTCTGTACCGTTTCACAAGACTCTACTAAACTCATTTTGGTACAATGAGATCAAAGAACCTAGGGCTCTGATATTAACTTTGTCACGACCTAGACCGTCGTGATTGACACCCACACTAACCCTCTAGTAGGAGAACCATTACTACAACCCAAACTAACAAATTTTATGAAAACTAAGACATTTAAAGATACGGAAGAAGGTTAAAATGACAATAAAAATGGAGTCCCCACAAACTCCAAGGGTTCAACTAAAATAATGAACCATAACTAATACGAAAATTCAACCCCTAGAACTTGTAAGTCATTGTACAAAAACTCTAACAATTCACAAGTATAAGGAATAGGGATACAATCCCGAAAGCTAAAACATAACAATATATAAAGAACTATTCCTAGTCCGAAAAGATGGGACTTAAACAAGAGAGATCCATTGCACCCTGAAAGAATTGGCCTACACTTGAATCCGGTCACGCTCAATAGTCACCTAAAGATACCCTGTAGTCAACAAAAAAAGAGCAAGTGCAGTATCAGTACACAACCACAGTGTACTAGTAGGATCACACGACTACCCCAGTAAGCACAAAATATATCAGAATCACAACAAGGTAAACATGACATGTACAAATTATATATACACATTGGTTATCATTTTAGAGCAACATACAGTCTTCCAATATCAATCATTATTAGATATGAACGTAATCATCACAAGTAAATACACAACACAATTCAATAGTTCTCTCACGGAACCCAATTCAATGGTCTTCTTATGGAACCCATACCCAAACTGTTAGTGTACCAGAACGTGGTACCCGATCCCAATTAGTGTGCCAGACGTGACACCCGATCCCATATATGCACCGGAACGTGGCACCCTATCCAATATGTATGTTGGTACGTGACATCCAATCCCAGTTAGTGTGTTGGAACGTAACACCCGATCCATTCAACAAGCCACAATCACAATCACAATGTACATTCTCATAATCATACAATCAAGTATTGATTCATGGCATACAATTATTCATTCATACTCATTTGTATTAGGTGTGCTCAGTAATGTAACATTCACATACATACATGTATTACAATGAAGAAATTGCTAACATACATCACACAAACAAGAAATCAAACCAGCACCTACCTCGAATCCAAGCTTGAATCCCCTAAGGCACTTGAATTTTCCCTTTCCGGATTCTTCCCGCTTGGTCTAGGTCTACAAACAATTAATATATGCAAGGATCAATAATCAAAGGTTTAATTAATCGAATTATAACAAACCCAATAACCAAAGACCCAACTCATGATCCTAAGGTTCAACTAGGGTTTTTTCCCACCATCCAATTCAGTCCAAAACCCTCCCCCAACGATAAATGATCAAGATTCTAAGTTCTATGGATCGAAAAATGGATTAGGGGAGTAAAATCCTTACCTTTATCACCAAATTTCGTGGGAAATTCTCAAGAACTCGCCTAGAGTCGTCTCCTAGCTCTCAAAAATGAAAATTGCAGAATAATGGCATTTTTGGGGTTTTATTTCCGACTTAAGTTGCGACTTGCCTGATATGGCGGACCTCATTCCTCCACAACGGCCCCGGCCTAGCGGCTTGGACAGAAACATAGAGCTAAATTAAGAGTTTCAAACACCTATTTCACAACACATCTTCATCCCACAACACTCAGAAACTACCCCTCTCACGCTAAGATCAGTTTTGGGAGTTTTACTTGCCCGAATTTGATTCTTTAAAGTTGTACGAGTTCCTTAAGGTCCTAGATATCCACTCATGCGATCAAATTCATTATTGGATCTCTCATTTGTTACTAGATTTCCCTAGACCTCACTGACTCCAATTTCGTCCAAATCTGGTCTAGGCTAGGAAATTTCAAGTTACTACTCAAAAGTTTTTATGGTCCAATTCTTTCCCCATTGGCTTTTCCCCAATGAAGGAATCAAGTCGTTACATTTAGGCGCTGAATAGGTACAAGCCATAGTTGAGGTGTTTTAGTGAATTATGCGGACAACTTTAGGGGACCACAAATGACTCAAGCCTTAAGAAAATATTTACCATCTATGGGCTATGTAATAGATTGATATCGTATGAATGATAAATAACCATGTATATATGACGTATAACTATGTATTAGAAATGTGTGTGTGTATATATATATATTTATTTATACTCTGTTTATACTCTATTTATACAATATTTATACATTGCAGAGTGTTTTTTTTCCGTCCCTTTCTTTATTTTCTTATTTCAGTTCCATTCTGCTCTTTGAGATCAAAATGTCAACTATCCAAAGACGGATTCTGACTACCAAAAAGGATGTGGCTACAATGGAGGTTTTTTTTCTTCTTTAACTAGAAGTCTCGAATTTGAGCTTTCCTGAACCAGAAGTCTCAGATTTGAGTTCTAGATATGAAATTTTTTCTGGTAGGAAGCACTTCTTCCTAATAGCGCTACATAGGGCGAATCTAGAATATCAGACTTCAATGTTGCATATTTTTATGAAATAAAAGATGAGATTCAAGATGATTTTGTCTATGAATATAGAGGAACTGGGTACAGCCTTAAAGCTTTTCAATTAATAAAGGCTGAATGACCTGGGAGGCCCCTGTACTTGACTTTGTTTGTCAGTTGGACTCTTCTACTCACCACTTTGCCAACTAAACCCTTAAAGACATTAAAATACAACATTTAAACCATTTTTGGATGGCTCAAGGGTGCGTGTATTACAATTGATTCCACGTCAATTCCACATCATTTAAAAATGCCACTTAGAAAATTACATGTTAAAAGTCTAAAACCTCCTATTTCTTTTCATTTTTTCTTTGTTCAAATAGACCCATATAATTTTTTCACCTCAATTTCTGCTCTTCACTCCCATGGTATTGTCCATTGTTGAAAGTCTTAGAGCGATTTTTAATTTCTCTTTGTATTAACCTTGTCTTAACCTTGTCTTAACCTAGAACAAAATCTGCTTTGTTCACTATATTTTTGGTATGTGATTTTCGTGTATCTTGAATTTCATGATTATGAAATTTGAAAAAAATAATTTTTTATGGGTTTTTTTATGCAATCGGAGAAATCTAAAAAAGACTTAGGGTATCTGATGAAAATGGAGCTAGATTAATTTTTTTCTCCTTTGGGTGTTAGAGAAAATGAAAAAAGATCAATTTTTTTGCTTGCTGCTTGTTTGATGAAATTGTACTAAGAGTATTTTTTCTTTTTTTGATGTTTGATGAAGTTGGAGAAAGCTTGTTGTATTAAAGGGAAATTATTGAAGAGAAAAGTTTATACAAGTGATGGAGCATATATACACAACAGTACAATTATACAAGCAGCAAAAATTAAAGAAAAAAATCGACTGATAATGTAGGATCTATAGGAGTAAGAAGAACAAGAAGAATGACAAAAACAAAAAAAGGAAATTTTTTGAAAGTAAATTTGACTGAAAGGCTGGAGAGAGCTAAATTTTTTATCAATAGTGGTGTTGGACTCATTGGAGAAGAAGATACCTGCTATAAAGGATAAAAGTGACTTTTTCGAAGGTCTTACGCCCTTAAATTGTGTGTATTACACGCACTTCGGACAAAAATGTCACATATGATCACACGTCAAAAAAGGGATTTAAAATGTTGTGTTTTAATTTGTTTAAGGTTTCAGTTGGTAAAGTGGTTAGTAGAAGGGTCCAATTGACAAACAAAGCCAAGTATAGGGGTCTCTCAGGTCATTCCGCCATTAATAAACACACGAAGAATTAATTAAGAAAAAAGAAGAAGAAGATAAGCTTACTTAGATTTATCTGATTAAGATCAATGCCGAATTAAGAGATTCAGCTCTTCAGATACCATTTAATTTGGAGTAACATTTCGGGAAAATTGTATAAAATAGCAAACTATTAATTCAAAACAAATGCTATAATCACAGTTTGATTTAATTGTAACTCGTAGCAAACTGTTGTCATTCGCCTCTCTCCCTAAAATTCTCGCTTGCCACTCTCGTTTCTCGCTGGCTCCTTCGCCTCTCTCACTTTCTTACAAACACAAATTTATAAAATGCGTTTGTGTTTGTATAAAACGAGAGAAAATAGTATATACAAATACAAATACATATATTTTCTTCCTATACACTTATAATTATATAAATACAGATCTTCCTCTGCCCAGTTTTCTTTTGTCTTTCTCACTTCATCGCTTTATACAAACACAAATATATAAATTGTGTTTGTGTTTGTATAAAACGAGAGAAAATAGTATATACAAATACAAATACATATATTTTCTTCCTATACACTTATAATTATATAAATACAGATCTTCCTCTGCCCAGTTTTCTTTTGTCTTTCTCACTTCATCGCTTTATACAAACACAAATTATACAATTGATTCTTTTGTATATGTATACCGAAACGAATTATACAATTGGTTTTGTATATGTATACCGAAATATACATATTCATAGCCATAGCAAACATAAAGCGCAATTATACAAACTATAGCTATAACTTACAAATATGATTTTTATGTTTGCTAAACCTAAAATTTACTCCATATTATAGTATCATAATATATCTTCTGAATCGCAATTTATTAACCTTTTATATCTGAAGACTGAGCTTGAAACTAATAGACAAGTTGAATTGACATTTTGGCTTAAGACTTATAAGTTAAAGTTAAAAATTCATTGCTTTTTGTTCATTTTTGTTATTTTAATTTAAAAATAAATAATTAGTATTTTTTTATTTTCATCTAAGTACGGTAAAATGAGTCAATCTAAACAGGCTAGGTTAAGTGTTTTCTTATTATTTTTATTTATTTAAATTAATACATATTGCACTAGAAAAATCAACTACTACTACTAATTAATAAATTAATTGAGATTTGTGTCTCTCAGAGAAAGGCTAGCTAATGAGTAACTTGTATTGTTTTTTTATTAGTATGAACACAATTATATATTTATGAAAAATTTACATTTGAGATTCTGGATTCGAAAAAAGAGGAAAGGTGGAGAAAATAATAAGGCGTGTGGTGAGGTTTGAATTGAAGTTGAATGTGTTGGATCATAGTTTTTCATAACATATTTCATTTTCTTAAAAAAGGCCTAATATATAAATATGTCCTTTAACTTGACTTAAGCTGACATCTATGCCCTCCACCCTATACAACAAGACGGTCTAACCATTCTGTAGAACTTACTTTTAAGTTTAGGTGGTACCTTCTTATCACACAAGACTCTAGAGGCAAACCTCCATTTCATCCATGCCTCCCCAATGTGATGTGTGACATCATCATTGATGTCCCCACTTCCCTGGCTTACAGACCCAATATATTTAAAACTCACTCTCTTAGGAATAGTCCGTGTATCAAGCCTCACTTCCATGTTTGTTTCATGAATCCAATGAAACACTGAATTTGCACTAAAAATATTCCGTTAGGGTCTTGCTCAACCTGAATCCTTTGAACTCCAGAGTTTGTCTCCAAACCTTCAACCTATCATTAACTTTGTTTTGTGTCTCATCAATCAGTACCATGTCATCCACAAATAACATACACCATGGGACCTCCTCTTGAATAGATCGCGTCAACTCATCCATCACCACGGCAATTAGGAAAGGGTTAAGAACGGATCACTGGAGCAACCCCATCCCTACAGGGAAGTACTCTGAGTCTCCTCCCACCGTTCTAACCCGAGTATTGGATCCATTGTACATGTCTTTTATTGCCCTAATATAAACCATCGGGAAACCTCTAGCTAGGAATGACAATGGAGCGGTGCGGGGTGGAGGCGGGGTGGGCGTCATATCGTCGATAAGTTGAAGATGTCTAATGTTATGTCTAATCACCTTATTGCATCTGTGGTGTCTTGATCCTATTAATGAACTTGGAGGAAGCTTTGGAAAAATGAAGAAGATGCAAGGAAATTAGTCCAATAACCATATCTCTCTGTATCAATGTGATCCACACTGTGTACATTCTGGATTGAAAGAATCGAGAGGAATATAATGAACCAAATTTACTAAGGGTTTGGACATAAATTGGTGATATATATATTTCATTTTACTGTATCGAAGAACTAGGCTCTTCAGTTGTCTAATAAGAAGGAAAGTGCGATATAATCTATCTATATCTATATCTATGTTCTATATCTATATCTATCTATACTACCTTAAAAACATGAACTCCTAAACTGAATGTTGAATTACTATAATACCCCCAATTAAAAATACTCAATTTATTAATTTAATTGTTTGTATTATATTAAAAGTAGATACCCTTTCATATTAAAGGCTTGTGATTTTCTCAAAGAGATGTGACTTTTCCAAAGGGTTGCGACCTTTTTTACGGGTTTTGACATTTTTGATGAGTTGTGACTTTTTTGATGGGTTGTGATATTTTCAAAGGGTTGTGGCTTTTCCGATGAGTTGTGACTTTTGCAAAAGGTTGTGATTTTTCCGATGAGCAGTGATTTTTTCAAAAGGTTGTAACTTTTCTGATAAGGAACAATTAGCACCTATTCATACTACTATTTGTATTTGTTAGCTATAA
>NW_006238979.1:333108-341377 GCF_000226075.1 Solanum tuberosum | reverse complement strand
AAAAGTTGTGGAAAAGACAATAATAATAAATAAATATGAAAAAAGTCACATGATTTGAGTAAGATATTCTTCTTTGGTTTTTTATTTTTTATTTTTTTACTCTCAAATGAAGCAGTTTCTTTCTGATTTTACTAAAATCACGGGCATCAATGTAGTCCATTCAATCATTAGTTTGATGTTAAATCCACTATTTCAAATATAAATTTTCACTTTTACTTATAATATGATAATATAGACATGATAATAATTAATTTTAATAGATATGTAAGTAAAATTGAACAAAGAAAGTAAAGTGTTAGTAGTGACAACAACTTCTATAAGATACTAGATACTTTCATTAGACAACAACTATATGATATGTATGTTGCAGGAAAAAGGAGAAGACTATAATTCTACAAAGATAAGGTAGAAACTTAAAGAAATGAAATATTTTTCACCAAAGGTGATGTTGTTCATATATTAAAATTAAATTATGATACTGAAATATATATGTATATCTAAAACAAAGAATTGGTCAAGCTAAATAATTGACATACACTCAAACCGAAATTTAACCATCATTCGTTATAACAATAAAGTATCTTTTGTTTTTTAGAAATACCTCTCTATGATAGTCTTACTCAAATATTAATTGGTAAAAGATAGATTACGTATAAAGATAAAATATTGTAATATTTATGGTAATCCTTATTATTGTCATGCACATACTAAGTTTCAAGTATGAATATTTAAGAGAAAAATTATACTTAAATTGTGTCCATCATTATGTTCATAACCTCAAGAGGAAAGACTATTGGTGACATTTTTTGTATTGATATTTTAAAAATAATAATTTGTTGGTTAGATTTGTTTACAAAATTGAGTGAAGCGAATAATAATACTACTAAAGAAATGCCACTTTCTCCCCATATAAACTTTGAATGTATATTGAAATGTTTCAATAATATCTGATCATTTTGATCTCAAAATACAAGTAACTCTATGACAATCAATATTAATCATTTGAAAGCACCTGTCCTATGTTCTTTAAGTTATAATTATTTACTTAAAAACTTTAATATAGTAATATTAATTCTATTTTACAAAATCATATACTATATATACGATACACACGTGCTGTGAAACTAGTAAAAAATAAAAGTGAAAAAAACTTAAGTAGCTAGTAAAATTACGTATAAGGTGTGGTGACATCTTTGACATTATCTCGATGGTATTTTGACATGACTTCTTCATCGGAAACTCCCTATACTTTTCAAGGTAGGGTAAGGTCTACGTACATTCTATCCTCCACAGACCCCATTAGTAGAATCACACTGAAAATGTTGTTGTACTCTTGATACCAAAAGTTATATGTTTGCCTCAACTTAATATGCGGGGGAGTCGTTCAACAACCATATCTCCAAATGAGCAGGTATTGTATCAATTAACTTCTCATTTTGCTCGACTGAGATATAGTTTGTAGCTTGTGTGATGGTTTGTTTTTCATTGAGTCCATGAGAAAACGATTGTTGAGTTTCCTAACCCGAAAAATTACTCTTAGCTACTCATCAAAGTGCAAAATTATGTATGGGTAAAAAGATAATATACAGTGTTTCTTTTTCAACATTAACAACTCTCCCACTCTGTCTAAAACGCTAACATTGCTTGATTGCCTCCTACAAAGAAAGAAGGCTCTACACATAAATATTGCACATAACTGATGATCAATGGTTGCATAAAAAGTCCCAACAAAATGGCAAAACTTGTTTCATCTAGCTGCATTGTTTTGACCTTTTACTAGTCCTTCACTTCAAAGAAAATAATTAATCCGACTCTTAAGAGTTTCAGTTTGAAGCGGCTGTTGCCTTGTCATTAGGCAAAAAACATGGAAATTTGGTTTTAGGTGTGGCATAGGTTTTCATCAACACAACAACAATCATTAAGATGTCACACATGACCTAACAAGTCCCACAAAACAGTTTTCACTTGCTCTAATTAGCAAGGCTTTCAGTATAATATTAAGATCAAAGATTAAACTAATTATTGATGATGATGATGCTGAAGATGTTAAGTTCCTGGAATTGGACAAGTCGTCATTGTCAAGGTATTATTCGACTTTGAGTTTTCGTTGCAGCTGCTTTGCTACTTTTACTGATTACTCTGCAGCAGATTTGATGAGGATCAGTAAAATATTTGAGATGATCACGCGAATGAAATTAATGTTTCTAATGAAACATATATTACATAGAGAATTACTAAGATGACCCTTCCATCAAAAGGAAGGCCTGGTGATCCACCAAACTTGGCTTATTGGATTTTCGGTTTTAGAGGGAAAAGTAAAAGAATGTTGAGGCTAATAAAAGCGGTGTGTCACCCAAGAAACTAGTAACTTTTGCACCTCCTCGATGGAGATGAGTAGTGTTGCGAAAACGCGGACTTACACAATATAATATATGGTCAAAATAATGGAAATAAAATGGAAAAAACAATGACACTAAGAATTTTATGAGAAAACTTGTAAATAAGGGAAAAACCACGGGCCAAAAGAAGCAACTGATATCACCATAGTAAGGAATTTTACACTGTATAGTGATGAGTATAGTACTCAAAGTGACTACTACACACTCAAAAGGAATAACACTCTTTTGATTTACAACCTTACTAAAATATCGCTCACACTCTATTTTTCTTCACAAACTATTTTTCTTGTATAGTCTGTGGAATACCTCACTTGCTCTCAAATATTTTTTCTCCTATCTTGGTGTATTTATGAAAGAGCATGGGATCTCTATTTATATAGAAATTTCCAACCATTTGAGCCAATCAAAAGAGGTTGGTTACTTGCATTTTTCAATTGCAGATTGCACCGTCCATTTAATATTTGCTGCCAATCATTCAATTCAATATTTGCTGCCACTATTAGTTTTTAACAATTGCTTACAACAATTGAGAATCTTTGATGCGGTAGCAAAATTTAACTAATAAAACATGGGATGGACCCCACAAATCTCCCCTTCCAGTCCCATGCACCAGAATGAGGTATCTTCATCTTCTTTAGAGAGAGCTCATACCCACAAGTTCTTTGCATAACTCGAACTTGTCTTTCGATATCACCTTGGTCTAAATATCCGCTAGATTTTCACTTTTGTAAATCTTTTAAATGTGAAGTGATTCAATCTCCACTTTCTCACGTATCCAATGATACTGTAATCGATGTGTTTTGTTCTTGCATGGTACATACAGTTCTTGCTCAAGTGTATTGTACTTTGACTGTCACAATAGACAACATACTCTATCTGCTGTAATCCAAGTTCTTGAAGAAATCGCTTGATCCATATCATCTCCTTTCCAGCTTCAGTAACTGCAATATACTCAGTTTCTGTTGTAGACAGTGCAACAAACTTTTGCAACTTCGACTGCCATGATATAGCTCCCCCTGAAAAAGTAAGCAAATATCCAATAGTGAATTTTCTGTTATCAAGGTCACCTGCCATATCAACATCTGTATAGCCCTTCAAGATTGGATTTGATGCTCCAAAACACAAGCATTCATCTGAGCTTTCTTTAAGATACCTGAGTTTCTACTTCACAACTTCCCCAGGCTCTTTTCCAAGATTATCGAGAAATCTGCTAACAACACCAACTGCGTGAGCCATATCAGGTTTAGTGCATACCATTGCATACATTAAACTTTCGATGACAGAGGATTATGGAACTTTGGCCATGCTCTCTTTTTCCTTCCTAGCTGTAGGACACATATTATTTCTCAATTTCATATGATCAGCAAGAGGTGTAATAACATGCTTAGCATTCTTCATATTAAAGTGATCCATTACACATTCAATGTACTTCTTCTGTGATAAATGAATCTTCCTTTCATCTCTAAGTCCAGTAATTCTCATGCCCAAAATATTCTTGGCATGACCCAAGTCGTTCATAGAAAAAGACTTACACAATTCTTTCTTCAACTCATCAATCTTGGAGGTATTCCTGCCACAATCAATATATCATCAACATATAGTAAGATGATGATAAAATCACTGTCAAATTTATTTTGTACAAATACACAATAATATGAATAAGTCTTCTTATAGCCTTGCTCCCCCATAATAGATTCCAACTTTTTGTACCAGTGTCTCAAAGCTTGCTTTAGGCCATAGAGACTCTTTTTGAGTTTGCACACAAAATTTTCTTTACCATCTACTTTGAAGCCCTCAGGTTGTTCCATATAAATCTCTTCTTCTAGGTCACCGTGAAGGAAAGTCGTACTCACATCCATCTTCTCAATCTCTAAATTAAGACTAGTAGCCAAACCTACAACTGTACGAATGGAGGACATTTTCACGACAGGAGAAAATATTTCGTCAAAGTCAATACTTTTCCTTTGACCAAATCCTTAACAACCAATCTATATTTGTACCTGGGCTTCAAGTTGTGTTCTTCAAATTTAAATTTGAACACCTACTTGTTCTTCAATTCTCATGCCGTTGGGCAATTTCACCAACTCATAAGTGTGGTTCTCAGGTAGAGATTAATCTCATTTTGCATGGCTTTAATCCATTGATCATTGTGCTCATATTCCATGGCCTCCTCATAACATTCATGGTCTCCATGGCAATTTGCGTCCTAGGTGTCCTAACTGTATTATGTCATGTATGACTCATGTGTCTACTTGTTCAACTTTATATAAGTTTCAGTGTCTACTTGTGTACATCCAAAGTTGGAGGGCATAAATGTGAAATGAAGCCAAGCTAAGGAACACATTTATTTGTTATGCCTATATTTTCACTGGAAATGACCTCCTCTTGAGTTTAACTCAATCATAAAAGTTAGCTAAAAAGATAAAAACTCAAGATCATATAAAGACATCAAGTATTCATTCATCGATGTAAGATTATACTCTAACAACAACCTCCAGTAGCTAGGGTTCATTAGTGGGTAGCCACATGTAGTAATGAGTGAGTAGTCGAACACTCTTTGCGGAAAATTATACGGATGTATAGATTAAAACTTATTTTTAGTACGTCTTTATTAAATCTTGAACATCTTTAACAAATATTTTAGCTTCGCCATTGAAGTTCATCTAAGGGTAGCTCTAGCCCTACCAAGATTATTTGAACCGTAGTGCTAGAGATATGCGACAAGAAAATCAGTCACAAGAATTAAAAACCATAAAACCATATACTGTACTTTCTTGGGGAGTTTCTCTAACCGACAACCATTAGTATGAGCCTCGTGATGATACAACATCTAGCGCTCAGTGCCAGAACCGCTCTATGCTTTGTTAGAGTATAAGACGTAACTCAACTTATGAATCCACTAAAAGCTTTCTTGAGACAAGTGAGGAATTCTCCAAATTTCAGTAAAATTCTATCTACACAGCTTGCGTAGGTCATGATAATGAATGCCGGAATTGACAAAAGGAAGACGAAGTGGCGAGGTAATACCTGTAAGAGATTTGGGCTACACGTGGCAGACGAAGCTTTAGAGGTTTAAGTTATCTGAACTCTTACCCAAATTGGTGCTCAATATTACTCCTAAAATATGAATACTAATGCTCATTGAATAATAATACTCACTGAGTTGAGTTAATACTCAATGACCCTCTTTAAGGGTTAACTTTAACTGACTGAAATGCTTCTAAAAGTTGTTTATGCTCTTCTTAAAAATAATAATTCTTTTCTCATTGTAAAATGATCTGTTTGGAACCATTAGTGTTCCCTTAAACTCTTCTCAAAAGATATTTTAAAATGCTTGAACTTGCTTTAGTTTTGAAAATTAATGTCTAGAAGTAGTTATGCATGAACTCTCAACAATTCTGAGCACAATAAGATTCATGTAATAAACCATGAACAATAGTTCAAGAATCAAAATGCATGAAGTACTATAATCTCAATGATAATCATCAGAATTCGATACCAAGGAATAAAGGTCAATTCTAAGTTCATGAAAGCTCGGGTAAGAACCCTAAATTTAATTATTACTGACTGAATTTTAGATGTAGGGTGTGATGATAAACTTAGTCCATCACTATGAGTAGCCTTACGTTGCGTACCAAACACACACAAGTGTATGTGGTCATGCAAGTAATAAAGTAGCTCTTTTTAAGAACTGGATATCGTAGCCAAGAGACATAAGATTAACTTATATTTAATTCTTCCAATAACTAGAATTTAAAGCAAGTTTTCCCAAAAGAGTGATGTATTATTCTAAATGATCAATTATCCAAAATGATTAAGTAAACTACTATGATTCAATTTCAACTTGGAGTTAAAACAATGACTTGGGACATTCCGAGGCCGCATGCTGCTTTGCATTCATGCGTATTCTATCATATAATGGATGACAATTAGTTATCAAATCACTGATTTATAGGGTTTATCTATGATCATGGTCTCCCAACCTCTAATTGCGTACTTTAATTGGCAGTCTGACTACATCGTTGAGTGGGATAGACTGAACCAATTACCGAGCATTACATTTTCATCTTGTCTATTAACCAAGTAAGGTCTCTAGGTATATCCCTATCCTAGAAACAAATGAACCCTAAATCTAGAGAAGATCATGCTCCCTTTGTTCCATCTTTTATCCTCCTATTCCTCTCCCGAGTTTAATTCGGACATTAAGTTTATTTCAATGGTGGTCAATCACAAAATACTAAATTAAAAACAAAAGATCAATTCAAACGATAACCAAAATCAATCCATCACATTTAATGTAACACCCCGTATGCTAGAACTACCAAAATACAGATTTCAGAAGTTGCAGGTGCCACCGACGGGAACCACCCACGGACCATAGGGTGACCCACGGTCTATCCTAGTGGTTTGTGGTTCACCACCTACAGCCCCTCCCAGAAAAGGGCCAGGAAAATCAACTAAGGGTCAGCCCACCGCTAGGTACTACGGACCATAGGTCAGGCCTCGGTCCGTGGTCCAGGGCCATGGGTCAGACCCCCAACTTTTAGTCCTAGAGCCCCCATCGACGGTTGCAATGATGCACCATCGGTGACCCCCGACAACTTTTAAGTCAGGGGTTGTTTGGTCTTTTCCCTATGCGTTGGACACCTAAACTACATTGTTTAACCCCTAAACTATGTAGTTTCGGTCAATTTTAGCCTAGCAACTTAATTAGAACATACCCTAGTCAACTCATTCTCAAAAAAGTCATCAAGTTGAATGAAAAGAAGGAACAAGAGTCGACCAAGCCTTAGTCCAAGAATGCAACAGGTTTTGATCAGCTTACGCCCCAAAATCGAAATATTTCTCCGTGAAATTTGTCACCAGGTATGTAGGATTTCACTAGTGGGTTCCTTTCTCCCATTAGGTCCCTAGAATTCAGTCAGATTCTTGATTCTCTACATCATGATAGAACTAGGGTTTCTAGAATTTCAGAAATTATGTTGTGATTCAGTTGTTAGACTAATCCAAATCAGATTATCATGTTTTCATGGAATTATTGCTTCGTTCTTTCTTGAATCTTAGAACCCTAGTTATGTAGTTCTTTTATTTCATGAATTACATTAGCTTGGATAGATAAACAGATGTACATGCCCTAATTTTTGAATGTTTCATTATCAGAAATAAATGTTGCATTTTCAGTTAGCATGACAGTATTTTGAGCTATCCAGTATTAAAGTAATCTAGACATAATGTGTTACTTACATAATCAATTGGGAGAAGGCTTAATACCGAGTGGACTAGGGTTAGTCACCCTCAAGTCCTAGAACTATGTGCCCCCGTAGGTTATAAGTCCCCTCTATGGGCATCAATTTAGTGATCACGCCAGTCATGCCTCTATACCTCTGGCAGGGTTTATTGGGTCCTATCGATGGGGCGTATACATCGGACTCCACATTTATCTCAAGTGATTTTATGTCGGTTATTAGTTGCTCCCACAAACAGTCAGAATCTAGTGCATTGACCAGGTTACAGTCTCAGTTCAGTATTTAGATTCAACATGTTATAAATTTGGTCATTGCATTCAGTTAGTTTATGTTCAGTATTTTCAGTTTAGTATCATGCTATCATATATCATTACTCAGTTATATGCTTTGTTCAGTTATGTATATTGTTCAACTTTATTCTATCATGCATGCTTAGTAACTTTGAAGTACTGATTCATACTCTGCGTTACATCTTCTTGTGATGTAGGTTCAGGTCATCAACATTCAGATTACGCATAGATTGGTTTCCGATCTCCAGTTCAACAGCAATAGTGGTGAGTCCTCATTCTTCGAGGACTAGTGACATGTGTTGACACCAAATTTTGTCCCTCCTTTTTTTTAATT
>NW_006238979.1:328057-332006 GCF_000226075.1 Solanum tuberosum | reverse complement strand
TCATTGCTCAGTTATATGTTTTGTTCAGTTATTTATATTGTTCAGCTTTATTCTATTCTGCATGCTCAGTACCTTTTAAGTACTGACGTATACTCTGCGCTACATTTTTTCATGATGTAAGTTCTGGTCCTCAGCAGTCAGATCAAGCATAGATCTTCAGTTTAACAACATCAGTGGTGAGTCCTCATTCTTCGAGGATGATTGACATGATTATATTTTCTACTTTTACTCTTTAGTTTTAGTTTTTCCTAGATTTAGCTGGGGCATGTCCCAACATTTCTAGTTAGTTAGAGGCTTTATTTCAGACATAGTTAGATTCAGTTTTAGCTTTGGAGTTTGATATTTCAGTTGTCATTAAACTCAGTTATATTTATATTCAGACTTAGAATGGGTATTCTCCACCATTTCATTTTATGATATGTTTCTAGCTTCCGCAGAGTACTTTCTATCTCAGTAAATCTTTAAGTATGCTTATGATATGTCAGTAGGGTTAGCTTGGGGTCACTCGTGATCCTAGGTCACTCGTGATCCTAGGTCACGTGTTCGCGTGGGAGTGACAAACTTGGTATCAGAGCATTAGGTTTAAGAGTCCTAGGATGTCTGAAAAGCCGCACAAAGTAGAGTCCTTTTCATGGGTGTGAAGTGCACCACATCTAATGAGAGGGGGCTATGAAGTGTTTTAGGAAACCTTCACTTTCTTGATATTCTTATCATGCGTAAGGTATGATCTCTTTCTAATCTATCATTATGTGTTTCAGATCACGCCTCCTCGTAGAGCTTACGGAAGGAAATGCCCGCAATGCTAACGCAACTCCTCCACTCCTAGATCAGGAAGTTTCGAATGTAGAGTTTCAGAACGCTATTCAATTTTTGGCTTAGAGCGTGACCAACCAGAATAATCAGCAACCCAGTTCCTACCAATGCTAATGTTGGGTCAGCTGGAGCTAGAGTTCAGGATTTTGTAAGGATGAATCCACCTGAGTTTCTAGGGTCACAAGTTGGTGAAGATCCCCAGAGCTTCATTGATGAGGTTAAAAATATCTTTTGAGTTATGCGGGTAACTGGGAATGATAGGGTTGAGTTGGTATCTTACCAGCTTAAGGATGTGGCTCACATTTGGTTCTCTCAGTGGAAATAAAACAGGAGTACATATGCAGTTCCTATTACTTAGGAGTGCTTTAGTGAGACTTTTCTGGACAGATTCTTCCCAAGAGAGTTGAGAGAGGCAAAAGCTTAGTAGTTCATGAATTTGAGGCAATGTAGCATGTCCGTCAAAGAGTACGGACCGAAGTTCACCCAACTCTCCAGGTATGCTCCTCAGATGGTGGCCGATTCCATGGCTTAAATGAACAAGTTTCTATATGGGGTGTCTGACTTAGTGAAAATAGAGTGTAGAAATACTATGTTGTTGGAGAATATTAACATCTCTAGGCTCATGAATCATGCTCAGCAGGTTGAGGGAGATAAGCTTAGGGAACATGCTAAGGAGATCAAAAAGGCTAGGACGAGCAACTATGAGTATTCTCAATAGAAATTGGGTGGTGGAAATCGCTCGCAGGTTCAGCAAAAGTCTTCAACCCAAGCACCTTCATCAGCTAGTGCTCCATCTTCTAGGTTTCGACATGATCAGAAAGGTAAGGTATCAGGCTCTAAGTCTCAGGGGAGTGTTTCAGGTACTAGGACCTACCCAACTTGTCCTAAGTGTGGTAAGAACCATTCGGGTGAGTGTCCTGCATGAAAGGAAGGATGTTTTGGGTGTGGTCAGACTGGTCACAGGTTGAGAGATTTTCCTTCTAAATTGGGTCAGGGAGGTAATAATGGTAGAACCCAGTCCACAACTTCAGCAATGCCAACAGGTCGATCTGGTACATGTGGCGGTCAGCGTCAGAATAGGTTGTATGCTCTTCTGGCTCGCCAGGATCAGGAGTATTCTCCTGATGTGGTCACTGGTACCTTATGAGTTTTTAACTTAGATGTTTATGGTTTGTTAGATCCAGGGGCTACTCTTTCATTTGTAACTCCATATATAGTAGTAAAATTCGGTGTCAGTCCAGAAACTCTTTCAGAACCCTTCTCAGTCTCTATTCCAGTCGGTGACCCAGTTATAGCTAGACGGGTATACATAAATGGCCCTGTCACAGTTTCTCAGAAAGTCACCACAGCAGACCTTGTAAAGTTATAAATGGTAGACTTTGATATCATTCTAGGCATAGATTGGTTACATTCCTGTTATGCCTCAGTCGATTGTAGCACTAGGATCGTTCGTTTTTAGTTTCTAGACGAACCAATCTTAGATTAGAAGGGTAGTAGTTCAGTGCCTAGGGGTCGATTCTTTTCTTACCTTAAGGCCAGAAAGATGATCTCTAAGGGGTATATCTATCATCTAGTTCGGGTTAAGGATTCAAGCTCCGAAACCCTAACTCTTGAGTCAGTTCCTGTAGTTAATGAGTTCCCAAAAGTGTTTCCAGAAGATCTTCCAGGAGTTCCTCCCGAAAGGGAAATCGACTTTGGAATTTATCTTATTTTAGGTACCCAGCCTATTTCTATTCCTCCTTACAGAATGGCTCCAACTGAGCTTAAGGAATTGAAAGAGTAGTTGAAAGACCTTCTACATAAGGGCTTCATCAGACCTAGTATTTCCCCATGGGGTGCACCAGTGTTATTCGTGAAGAAGAAAGATGTATTCTCTCAGGGTGTGCATTGACTCTCGACAGTTGAACAAAGTCACAATCAAGAATAAGTACCATATTCCCAGGATTGATGACCTGTTCGACCAACTTCAAGGTGCTAGTCATTTCTAAAAAATAGAACTCAGATCCGGTTATCATCAGCTCAGAGTCAGAGATAGTGACATTCCGAAAACAACCTTTAAAACTCGGTATGGTCATTATAAATTTGTAGTTATGTCATTTGGACTAACCAATACTCCTGCAGCTTTCATGGATTTGATGAGCAGGGTATTCAAGCAGTATTTGGACTTGTTCGTTATCGTCTTTATTGATGATATCCTCATTTACTCTAGGAATGAGGAAGAATATGCGACTCATTTGAGGGTTGTCCTGCAAACTCTCAAAGATTGCCAGTTATTTGCTAAGTTCAGCAAATGTGAGTTTTGGTTGCAATTTGTTGCTTTCATTGGTCATATAGTGTCTAGCGAAGGGATCCGAGTAGATTCTCAGAAAATAGAGGAAGTGAAAATGGCCCAAACCTACCTCTTCTACAGATATTAGGAGTTTCTTGGGTTTGGGAGGTTATTATAGAAGGTTCATGGAAGGATTTTCATCCATAGCTTCTCCATTGACTAAGTTTACTCAAAAAAAGGTTAAGTTTCAGTGGTGAGATGATTGTGAGAAAAGCTTTGTAGAACTGAAAACTACGACTACAACTCCTGTTTTGACTCTACCATAGGGTTCAAACGGTTATGTGATCTATTGTGATGCATCCATAGTCGGCCTAGGTTGTGTATTGATGCAGCGAGGTAAGGTTATAGCTTATGCTTCTAGAAAACCTAAGGTGCATGAGAAGAATTATCCGACTCATGACCTCGAGCTTGCAGCAGTGATGTTTGCACTTAAGATTTGATGACATTACTTATATAGTGTTCACGTAGATGTGTTCACAAACCATAAGAGCCTTCGGTATGTGTTCACCCAGAAAGAGTTGAATCTTCGCCAGAGGAGATGGCTTGAGTTCCTTAAGGATTATGATATGAGTGTGCATTACCATCCTGGTAAGGTCAATGTAGTAGCATATGCTCTTAGTAGACTATCTACGGGTACTGTAGCACATGTTGAGGAACAAATAAAGGAGCTAGCAAAACATGTTCACAGGCTTGCTTGTTTGAGAGTTTGCCTTATGAGCATAACAAATGGTGGTGTAATGGTTCATAATCTTCATTGGTAGCAGAGGTTAAGGAAAATCAAGACAGTGATCCGATATTGCTTCAACT
>NW_006238979.1:320138-324521 GCF_000226075.1 Solanum tuberosum | reverse complement strand
TGGAAGTCATTTCAGAAAGGTCTTGGTACTAAGGTTAATTATACCACAACATTTCATCCACAGCTAAAGGGTGTAGTCCAGAAGTAGAAAGTGGAGATATTCTTCCAAGGGGGGGATGGTGTGCTTCGCTATCAGGGTCGATTATGTGTTCCTAAGGTCGGTGAGTTGAGATAGCATATTCTTGCAGAATCCCATAACTCCAAGTATTCTATTCATCCAGGCACCACTAAGATGTACCATGTTCTGCAGGAAGTCTTTTGGTGGAATTGTATGAAAATGGATATAACGGATTTTGTGGCTAAGTGCCCTAATTTCCACCAAGTGAAGGTAGAACATCAGAAACCAGGGGGTATGACCCAAGAGATCAAAATTCCTACTTGGAAGTGGGAAGTGATCAACATGGACTTCATTACAGGTTTACCTCGTACTCGCAGACAACATGACTCCATTTGGGTGATAGTTGACAGAGTTACTAAGTCTGCGCGCTTTCTGGCTATTAAGACTACAAATTCGGTGGAGGAATACACCAAGCTTTATATTAATGAGATAGTTAGGTTGCATGGGGTTCCTTTGTCTATCATATCAGATAGAGGTCCTCAGTTTACCTCTCATTTCTGGAAGTCATTTCAGAAAGGTCTTGGTACTAAGGTTAATTATACCACAACATTTCATCCACAGATGGATGGTCAGACAGAGCGTACCATTCAGACCTTAGAGGACACATTGAGAGCTTGCGTAATCGATTTCAAGGGGAGTTGGGATGATCACCTTCCTCTTATAGAGTTCACCTACAATAATAGCTAACATTCCAGCATTTAGATGGCCCCGTATGAGGCATTGTAGATCTCCAGTTGGTTGGTTTAAAGTAGGTGAAGCAGCTTTGATAGGGCCAGATTCGGTTTATGATGCTATGGAGAAAGTGCAGCTCATCAGAGATAGACTTAAGACAAACCAGAGTCGCAAAAAGTCCTATGTAGATGTAAGGAGAAGAGACTTGGAGTTCCAAGTTGATGATTGAGTGTTCCTAAAAGTGTCACCTATGAAGGGGGTGATGAGATTTGTCAAGAAAGGGAAGCTCAATCCTAGATATGTAAGCCCTTACAAGATTTCGAAAAGAGTTGGTAAAGTGGATTATGAGTTAGAGTTTCCAACATAACTAGTAGCAGTGCATCCGGCTTTTCACATTTCGTTGTTGAAGAAGTGTGCGGGTGATCCAGCATCTATAGTGCCATTAGAAAGTGTGGCTCTGAAGGATAGTCTCACTTATGAAGAGGTGCCAGTTGAAATTCTTGATCGTCAGGTTCAAAGGTTAAGAAACAAAGAAGTCGCTTCAGTTAAGGTTTTGTGGAGGTATCAGTCCGTAGAGGGAGCTACTTGGGAACCACAAGTAGAAATGAAGGCCAAGTATCCTCATCTCTTTCCTTCCGATTCCATTCCAGCTTGAGGTAATAGTTCCTCTCCTGTCTTTCAGTTACTCATGCATAAATTCAGTCTTAGTATCATGTTCCTTCAACTATACTACCATTCCTAGCGTGTTTGCATGTTCTTGGAACTTAGTTAAGTCAAATTTCTGTTTCCAGTACTTAGTGGTAGGGTTTGCAGCTCTTTCCCTCCATTTCAGCTAGTATAACCTTCATTCGAGGATGAATGTTTCCAAGGGGGAGATAATGTAACACCCTGTATGCTAGATCTACCAAAATATAGATTTCAGAAGTTGCAGGTTCCACCGACGGGCACCACCCACGGACCGTAGGGTGACCCACGGTCCATCCTGGTGGTCCGTGGTTCACCACCTGCATCCCTTCCCAGAAAAGGGCCAAGAAAATTAGCTAAGGATCTGCCCACGCCAGGACCTATGGCCCTTAGGTCAGGCCACTGTCCGTGGTCCAGGGCCGTGGGTCAGACCCCCCAACTTTCAATCCCAGAACCCCCATCGACGGTTGCCATCGGTCCATCCACGGTTCGTTGGTGACCCCCGACAAGTTTTAAGTCAGGGGTCGTTTGGTCTTTTCCCTATGCCTTGGACCCCTAAACTACGTTGTTTAACCCCTAAAATGCGTAGTTTTGGTCAGTTTTAGCCTAGCAACTTAATTAGAACATACCCTAGTCAACTCATTCTCCAAAAAATCATCAAGTTGAACGAAAAGAAGGAAAAATAGTTGACCAAGCCTTAGTCCAAGAACGCAACATGTTTTCATCAGTTTCTGCCCCAAAATTGAAATATATCTCCGTGAAATTCATCACCAGGTATGTGGGATGTTACACCCAAAAAACTAGTAGGTGAAACTAGAGCCTTACGTGAGAGTTTTTGAGTCTGGGGTTTATAAGTATAAAATGGTTTCCCGAACTTAGGATGAGGTGTTTATGGGTTAAATGTCAAGGTAAGACCCCCCAAGGACTAACCAAGGGTCCTTGAGGATGACCCTAAAGCTTAACCCCAAAACTGCCCAAATGTGCAATCAACAGATGGGACCTATGGGGCGTAGGTCCATCCACGCCACGTGGGACAGGTCGTGGGTCAAGGATTGACCTTCCCCTATTTTTAAAGCCCAGCCATCGACCCACGATTGACCACAATGGTCCGTGGGTCCATCCAAGCGCCGTAGGTGGGGGTCGTGGATGGGGGCCTGTGTTGCTGCCAAGTCTCGGCAAAGGTGGCGATAGTTTAGGTAATTCCTAATTAAGTTAGTTTAATGTAGCATCCTTTTATATTATTATTTAGAACTATGTAAGACTTTTTAAGCTATTAACTAATTCATTACCTCATAACTCCTAAAACCCAAAATCCTAACCAACTTAACCCTTTCCAAAAATCTTCTATCTAAAACTCCATTGAAGAAGAAGAATAAGATCAAGTTAGGTCTTGAAGAAGGGAGCTTTGTCACATGATTTTGGTTGGATTTCTTCACCTAAGGTATGGTAGTCTTGATTCATGGAAAGCTTTCTTCAATGGAGCCTTCAAACTTTCAATTTCAAAGAAGAAAATTCTCCAAAACCTAGGGTTATCACTCCAAGTCATGGATTCTTCCTAAGAATGTTTTCAATGATTTAATTATCATATATTATGAATGAATTATTGTTTGATGATAAAATCTCCCATTAATCCATGAATTCCCCATAACCCTAATTTATGACTTTGTGATGTGAGTGAATTATAGTAAGATGAATATTATGGAATTGTTCTTGTAGTAGTTTAATTAATTGAATCATGTTATTATCCATGCCTAATTGTAGTAATTCTAGGTGTGTTGGTGAATTATGATTCATGGTCCTTTAATGGCAAATTATGAGATTTTGTATAATCATGATGCTTATGTACATACTTTGTGAATATATTGAAAGTAATGTGATCATGACTATAATGCAATTGTGTTGTTGTTGAAAGGCTATTCTCAATTATACACTTGTGAATGATGATTACATGTTGTGAAGGTTTCCTTAGTGTATAATATACCTTGAATTGGTAGGCTTAAGGCATCCTCTTCTTGTGTAACTAAAAGTATCTTGACTTAATGAACATTGATTCGATAGGCCAATGGCATTCCTTTCATAAATGACTAATGAAGTATTCTAAGGCCTCGTCTTGAATCGATAGGCCAATGGCATTCCTTTCATGATGAGTCAATGAAATATTGTAATGATGAACCTTGAATCAGTATGCCTAAGGCATTCCTTTCATCAGTGACTAATAATGAACCTTGAATCTATAGGCCAATGGCACCCCTTTCATGAGGATTCAATGAGCTATCCTAATAACGTACCTTGAATCGATAGGCCAATGACATTCCTTTCATGTGTAATAATGTTAAAAGAGAATGAATTACTCTATGAGAATTTAATGCTTAGCACCGAGTGGATATTGTAAGGTGGAAGCTCTCCCAATGTTAGGCCGGGATTCTATTAACACCTTCTTTATCCCATAACTATCTGCCCACATAGGATGTTTTCTAGTGGATCCACCTAAGCTAAAATGTTACCGGTTCTACCTTAGACAAGTAGACCAACCCTTTACGGTGTGGGATAGACACCGAATTCCATGATTTGCTCACATGGTCTATGTCGGTTAGGGATTATTCCCATCATGTGAGTTATGTGCTATGGTTACTCAAGAGGTTCTATGAAGTGTGGGTGGTAGTATGGGATGCCATCTATGCATTGCACGAGTAGGCTTTGAGAGTGGCTATGGTGTGTTTCTCAAATGTCATAATGTCTAATGAAATGAATATTCTTATAATGATGCTAATGAGAATAATGACATAAAGGCTAAATGTAATAATGATTGCTTAACTTGGATTGTTGCTATAGGTTGCTTTCCTTGTCATGACTTATTAAATGTGAATGTTCCTTTTCTATGATTATTGACTAAAAAAAAGGATGAAAAAT
>NW_006238979.1:307827-320050 GCF_000226075.1 Solanum tuberosum | reverse complement strand
TTATGGGATCTTTATCTATGCATTGCACAAGTATAACTTAGGGTTGCCTAAGTGATGGTTCTATTATGTTATAATGATTTACATGTTGCACATGCTTGTGACTTATGCTTTCATACTAAAGTTCATGATGTTTCTCAAACTTGGCATATAGCATGGTTTTCAACTAAAATGTCCTTTTCAGCATGATTTTTGCATGGCTATCATACTTAGTGCATTTTTGTACTAACCCATATTTCCTCTACATTTTTCTACAAACTGTAGGTTTTGGTGTTTGAGGTGTTCTCCTTTGATACGAGCTTGGATCGACTATTCTCCTAGCTTGTGGTGAGTCCTCAAGACTCGAGGACGTATGAGTCTTTAGTAGTTTCTTTCATGTCATTTTATGTTTTGGACTTTGTTAAAGGACTGTGACCCTATTGTTGATTCAAAGTTGTATTAGATGGCTAAATGAGACAAAGTTAGACTTCCGCTTGCTTTAAATAAGACTTCGATTGTATGGATAAATGTTTTTAAATTCCACACCATTTTCATATGTCTTATGTTATGAATGCTATGATGCTTTTATGAGGCTCTTCAAAGTCTTGTCCGTTGTATCACGTCCGGGGTGTAGGCTCGAGTCGTGACATGGGATTTCACTAGTGGGTTCCTTTCGCCCATTAGATCCCTAGAATTCAGTCACATTCTTGATTCTCTAAATCATGATAGAACTAGAGTTTCTAGAATTTTAGAATTTATGTTGTGATTCAATTATTAGACTAATCCAAATCAGATTATCATGTTTTCATGGAATTATTGCTTCGTTCTTGCTTGAAACTCAGAACCCTAGTTATGTAGTTCTTTTAGTTCATGAATTACATTAGCTAGGATAGATAAATAGATGTACATGCCCTAGTTTTTGAATGTTTCATTGTCAAAAATTAATGTTGAATTTTCAGTTAGCAGGACAGTATTTTGAGCTATCCAGTATTACAAAAATCCAGACATAATATGTTTCTTACATAATCAATTCGGAGTAGGCTTAATACCGAGTGGACTAGGGTCAGTCACCCTTAAGTCCTAGAACTACGTGCCCCCATAGGTTATAAGTCCCCTTTGTGGGCATCAATTTAGTGATCACGCCATTCATGCCTCTATACCTCTGGCATAGTATATTGGGTCCTCTCGATGGGGCATATATATCAGACTCCATATTTAGCTTATGTGGTTTTATGACGGTTATTAGTAGCTCCCACAGACAATCAAATTCTAGTGCATTGACCAGGTTACAGTCTCAATTCAGTATTCAAATTCAGCATGTTATAAATTTGGTCATTGCATTCAGTTAGTTCATGTTCAGTATTTTCAGTTAAGTATCATGCTATCTTATATCATTTCTCAGTTATATGCTTTGTTCAGTTATGTATATTGTTCAACTTTATTCTATCATGCATGCTTAGTAACTTTTGAAGTACTGATTCATACTCTGCGTTACATCTTCTTGTGATGTAGGTTCAGGTCATCAACATTCAGTATTACGCATAGATTGGTTTCCGATCTCCAGTTCAACAGCAATAGTGGTGAGTCCTCATTCTTCGAGGATGATTGACATGATTATATTTTCTACTTTTACTCTTTAGTTTTAGTTTTTCCTAGATTTAGCTGGGGCATGTCCCAACATTTCTAGTTAGTTAGAGGCTTTATTTCAGACATAGTTAGATTCAGTTTTTAGCTTTTGGAGTTTTGATATTTCAGTTGTCATTAAACTCAGTTATATTTATATTCAGACTTAGAATGGGTATTCTCCACCATTTCATTTTATGATATGTTTCTAGCTTCCGCAGAGTACTTTCTATCTCAGTAAATCTTTAAGTATGCTTATGACATGCTAGCAGGGTTAGCTTGGGGTCACTCGTGATCCTAGGTCTCGTGTCCACATCCTGGAGGTAGTTTCGGAGCGTGACATTTATTAATATAAAATCATCTTATAGCCGCAATCCTAGAAAAAGGGGATTTAGCTACTCATAATGTGATTCTCGATCTTTAAATATTCAATAAGCATAAGAGAAATGGAATGAAAGTAAAGAGTAGGAATGAACCCTAAGATTGAAGAACTTAGTCTCCAAGTCGTCGTTCTCCAAAAAGAAGAAATAGAATAATTAAAAAAAATAAAATCCAAGTATATTTATAGTTTGGGAAAAGTCAACAAAAATCCCGAAATTGTGTTTGTGAAGCAGAGGTGTCTTGCAAATTCAACTTTTATCAACTCCTCCTCTCCGCGACGTGGAGGGGATACACAGTCTTCTACCTCAAACTCATGCGTGTAGATAAATAATTAAATCCATCTTCGTGATGCAGAGGGGATACATATCAGTATATTTTTTCATTTTGAATTCCTCTTCTATTTGATACTTTATCATTCATGCTCTCGCGCTTGGACCCAATCTTCACTTCTTGAGCTGCTGCTTTTGTTCCCCTTTTCCTTTTGTTTCCCAACCTACAAACACTAATCATATTTGTTAATCATAATGCAATAACATGACTCAAACACTATTAATAACTAAAGAACTTGACTTTGAACTTGCCTAAAGCATGGGTGTTGTTTGTCTCATAGTATATAAATACGCTCAAGATCATCACCCCACACTTATAACTTTGTTCGTCCTCGAACAATTAACATACACCCAAGACCTAGACTCAACACTACTAACATTTGTGCTTCAACTAATTACTTTCAGGAATCTTTTTCTGAAGCCACAATAAGCATGTTTTCAGTCACACGTGGCTTTGACCATCATATAGACACCATATGACTTCTAGTATTGACTCAACAACTTTTAGCAACTTAAAAATTAAAGCTTCATGCCATCCATCAGATGTCACCTATCCTTCATCAAACAAGTGCCCCTCAAACAAAGAAAGTGGTTCACAACTCACTCACAAGATTTAGTATAATGTATGGACTTAGCATCAAGAATCAAATGTCACCCTCACAAAGAACATTCACACGTATGCACATAGAACCATAGGCTTTTCCCATTATGTATATCTCCACTAATTAAGCATGCTTCACAAAGAATCAAGTAGGACTTTCACGGGCTGTAATATTGCCTAGGGAACGGGTAAGAAAATTATATAATAGTGACTAACACTTCCCTAAGCATTGTGTACATTTTAGACTTCATCACCTCTTTATTTCCTTCTTTGTATTTTCAGCCCTCTCCTTAACACTACTGTCACAAGTAACTCACATCATTTCACGACTGCCCCTAGATATTTTTATTACATTAGTGTGTGTATATATATATATATTAAATGGGGCTCATTCTTTTAATGAGGGATTTTTCATCACCTTGCGACTGTCACTGGTCACCTTTTGACACTTAAAATATCTATTGAATTTCAATTCTACTAATTCTAATCAGTGTATGCTACAATGCTTAGGCAAGTAGGGTGCAAACAACTAGGGATTCAATAAATTCGTTCAGGTAAAAATGCAGCTACCAACAAAGGGCTACAGGCTCAAAGGTGCTACTAGTGATAGTATATCTTGTAAGGCTAAAATTTCTGAACATATCAAAGAAGGCCTATTATCATGTCCTAAACAAAGAAACACTTTTGATTTCCCTTCAACAATATGCAGGAAAAATTCTAGACGAAGATGCAATACATGGAATACACAATGTCTCACCACACATGGCACAAGTTCAATTTAAGTAGGCTTTATCATCAAGCAAAACACTTGGCTCATATAAAAGTTCAAATTAAGCTTAAGTTGCAATTTAGAATCAAACACAAGAATTCAAAGCATCCAAATATATTCATTCACATGCTTTCATACAAAATTTCCCTTCCAGATTTTTAGCTTTAGTACACATACCATGCCTACATGTTCAATGACGAAAATTACCCTGACGAAAAAACTGTACAATAACTCCTTGTGAATCCTATCACTGTCCAGATTATTGAGTGTGTTTTTAAGCACAAAACCAAAAGGAAAAAAAAGAAAGACACAACTTTTCAATTAAAAAAAATGAAAATAATTGAGCACCAATCGCCTAAGAAAAAATTGAGGAGGAACATTTTTAAAACTGCGGTAACTAAAACAAAGGATGAGTGTTGAATTTTGCTTTCAGTTACACTAGTAATTTCTAGCATAAGTTGCCTAGACTTAGGATGAATTTGAAATTTAAATTTTTATTAGGTTGTTTTAGTTTGTTGAGATATTTTAGGTGTTTGAATTTTTGAATTATGCAGATTTTTGGTTGTAACATGGCTATTTAAAGCCCCATATGCTTAATAAAAAGATTGAAAGATATTTTCACCCGTTTTTGTAGGCTTTATATTTTAGAAAAACAACACTTTGACAGTACGAGACACTGAGATCTCTTGGCCACTTACACTTTCAATACTTTAACTTGTATGGTCTCTTAATTTTTATTTGTGAAAGTGACAATTTCTTTGAATTTAACAAGGTAGTGGAGCTATGGGTGAATTTTTAACAAGTACTCTATTGCATTAGTCTAGGTGTATACAAACACTATAATAAAAAAAATATTATGAATAAATAAGTTTATAGATCAAAGAGGTTTTGTCGATTTGTTTGGTTTGCCAAATAACTTGGTGGGCAAAATGAGTTATATGAAAAGGGACAAATCAATTAACTACCGTTTTATCTTTTGTAGGATAAGAAAAAATAGTAATAATGCAAAATCTGACTTGTAAGCCTAATTGTTTACGGGAAGAAAACATAAAACATGAAACAATAATTTGAATATTGTTTATCTATTATTACTTGAATGCAACAAGTGTGTTTGTTTCATAGAATCTCTTGTTTTCTAAATAAACTAAGAAAAATGATGTTCTCTACATATGATATGTCAATTTCAATATTAATTAGATAGTTTGGTTTCGACTTTAGAAATGAAAAATTATTTTTCGGCATGAATGAATTAACCGTGACTTTAGTATGTAATGATGAAATCATGTAATCAAAGATAAAATTTTAAATTCTTAAATATAAAAGATAAAAGAGAAATGATTCACATATAAGAATATATTATCACATTGTATATATTAAATATAAGAATATATTATCACATTGTATATATTAAAATTATAGAGGAAATATATGAGCACTCTATCTTATTTATGGGGTGTGATTTTTCCCTTTTATTATTCATAGGCACTCTCGACAATTAGTAAGATTTTTATTTAATTAAAATAAAGTATTGTACCTCAAGCATCAACACGTAAACGTTCATTAGATTGAGAAAATCTGTAATAAGTTATTTCCCCTCTCTCTATATATAGAGCAACACCACGTTTTCATTCTTGCATCTCAGGTCCACTCCCTTCGTGAATTCAAAGAAAAGATTGTGCTCCCTCATCACCGATCTTCTAGGATTTCTCCAATTTGCACATCACCGCACTTATTTGGCGATTTCTCCATCATTTTCATTCCCCCCTTTGTTTTACTCACAGGACACCATCGCCTTTCCACCCAACAACAAGAAACTAGATTCCAGCAAACAAGAAGCAATAAATTTGGCTGGAATTATTCTTCCTTCCCATCAAAGTACATACGATCTCCTCTTCAAGTTCCAGGTTCTATCTTCCCAAATTATTTTTAAGATTTTCTTCAAGTTGCCTTTAGTTTTATCCTTTTCAGATCTTTTCATTCCTATTTGATTTGTAGATCTAGTTATTCAATATATATTTTATGTCTTATTGTTGATATCTTGTGTTGGAATACTGACGCCCTAATTGTATAAGGAAAAAGTATACTCTATTTGTTCCTTAGTAAATTACTGGCACTGCGTTAATTAAGGGGAAGTAGAGTAATAATATTTTGTCGTGGAAAAATCCATCTCATAAAGGGTAAAAACCACAACTTATTCTATTGTAGGATTTAACTCAACTTCAATAAACTCTGAGCCAACAAAAGGTTTTAGATTACAAAACTCGCAAATCTTAGGAACTAAACTCTGATTCCTTTGTATCAACAATTATCCTTGACTGTTGAACCATCTGCAAGTTGCCTCCAACTCGAAGAATAATCAAAGCTATGAAAACAAAATATTACAACTCAATAATCAACAATACAAACAATTTAGACTCAAGAACTAGAAAACATAAGCCTATGTTATCAATGCACTTGAATCTTCAATCTAGTCTCTCTCTTATTTGATTGTATTCTGCTTAAAGCTCTCGCTATAAGTGCGTAAAGTTCTTTGTGAAACCCTTAATATATGCAATACTTCTCCTTCTTTGAGTTGGGAGTAGGTCTCCTTCCTTATACTACTTCCCTTTATTTGTAGACTTTCACTATGAAAGGGGACTTTATGTAAATAAGTCTTTTGTCATAAACTCTCTTTGTTCACCGCCTTTAATCCATTTTATTCATGTGATCAAACTCTGTATGAGTGGAACACATTTCAATAACTAGTACCCTGCATCTCCTCTCCTATTTGTCAATCATCAAAATCTTACTCGATCTAACAAATTCTCTCTTTTTGACGATGACATATCGTGGCTTTTTGTGTGCATAACTTCAACCTGAGACATGCCAATTTCTCAAAGCACACCAATAAAAGCAACATATTAGAGGATTATGTTAGACTAATTGGGTTATAAATATCACACAAGTATGCATTTCCCCCCTTTTGGCATCATAAAACACTATGACTATAGACAACACACTAGGAGATGCAATTTGAATACTCATGGCCACTAGGATTTTACCTACACATACTTTAAAGTAAGAACCTGAACAGTTACAACAAAGAATTTACAAAATTAGAGGAGATAGACAATAACAAGAAACTAAAACCCAACAATAGCATTAATTAAAACATGTACACAACAAATGAAATCAAAATGAAAAAGGTAAAAGCAAGCACTTGTGGTTACAAAAGGGAATGGGAAGGGTAAGAGTGATTAGGATAGAGAAGAAGAATAATGGGATGATGATGATAGATCTTTCTTAAGAAGATAAAAAAACACCCTTTAGATTAGCAGAAGGAGTTGACCTCTCAGTTTCAAGGAGAGCCTCAATGTGGGCATGCTCAGCCTTGATCCTAGCATTTCATCCAAAAATTCAGTATGTTCAAGTCTATAGGTGACATGCAGATGATCCATGGAATCCACGTGAGAGGCTTGAAGTGCCGCAATTTTCCCATCTTTGGTAACAAGTAGTGCCCTCCACCTTTGAAGTGGTCCTTCCACCCCCCTCGGCCGAGGAGCATGTACTATTGCATGGTTCACTACTCCTAAAATATCCTTAGTGGATTAATATTTCCAAGTTTTTATAGGAACCTCAAAGTGTTAGACCCCAAGCAGGACCCATCACGTGACACAAGATGAGTTAGGGAAAATTTATGGGTATTTGAGAAATCAATAACTCCATAAGGGTGAGATCTATATAGTTTGCCTCAGTACACTTGTGCTTTCTTAGGAGTATCATTTTGTGCATAACATCAAATAGTGGTTTCTGCAAGGGAAACATAACACCTTACTCAACTATGGTATGAGCCTCTAACATGGGAATACTTGAAAACCTTCGTGACATATCCAAGGCTGAAGGCAATTCATCAAGTAGAGGCCAATCTTGCTTCATATAATGACACCACCCAATGCTTGGAACACCCAATATTTGAGCATGACATAAGGATTAAGAGTAAAGTAAACATCTCTCACCATACTAGAACTAAAGGAGGACGAACCTAACACATTAATATAGAATTGATGAGTCTTTTTTCTTCCTATTTTGTGTCTTATATCACATTAAAGGAAAAAGTTTGACCAACCCAATGCCCTCAAAATAACTATGAGTTCACCATCTCAGGCCCCTAAAGCCAGTAATCACTCTACCTTAAAGCACAATTTGTTGCCTAAAAATCACAATCCTAGTGGTATAAGCATCAAGCCTATCCTCCAAGTCATCGCTCGTATGCTCACCCTTGATGTCACCCTAAGTCCCCTCCTCATCAATGTCAGTATCTCCAAGAGACTTAGAGGAAGGAAAGTCACTATCATCTTATTCACTATCAGTTGGCTCATCAACCAACTTGGATTCAGAAACACTCTTAAAAGGAGCAGGTTGCTTAACATGTTTTTGTGGATGAGAGAACAAAACAATACACCTACATTTTATATCCCTTTCAAACTCATCAATCTCATTAGTGATGTTAATGGGGTTGGCTGGAGAAACACACTTACCGTTGTTTAGATTTTGTCTTTTTGGTTGATAAAGCAAAAAAACCTTTATCGACAAACCTTTTACACACCAAGTTATACTGTTATGACCTAAGACTACTCCTTAGACGTGACATGGTGCTTAGAGACACGAGAGACCCCAAGATAACCACATGACATAGCATGAAACTTAGATAACATACACAACTAAATAAACTAAAGAACATAAGAAAGTCTAGCATATATAAGAGTGAATCTGATACAAGACAACATATGCAGAAAACTAATGTTTGAAAAGCCTCTACTCATAAGAGAGTTTCTTGGAAAAGTCCCTAACTCACTCGAACTATCTGAAAACTCAAATGAAAATACTGAGTGAAAGCATAAAGGGAAGTCCTAGGATCATGAGGACTCACCAATAATAAAGCGAGGATGAGAGGATTCTTTACTAATCGTGAGCTGGATAGAATACGTTAGAACCAATATTATGAAACAATATAGGTAGAAAAGTATGTTGTCAGTACTCAGAATGTACTGCGTATGGGGAAATACATAAATCTGACATTATAACATGATAAGTCTGTAAAATATGCTAATGTATTTACTAAGTAAAATTATAATACAAGGTCATGATGTCTAAAAACATACTAATTTGTGGGATGTATATGATAACCGACATAAATGATGTGAGCTGCAATATGGAGTTCAGTATTCTGCTCCCACATTGAAAATAGAGTGTCCTACTTGCCAAGGTAAGGACCATGAAATCCAAGTTAAAGTGGATCCACTAGCTAATGTCTACCTGAGATAGATCCTACAAGGGAACGTAGTTCTGGGACAGGGATTGATTCTAAAGGTATCATATCTCAACTAAAAGGTGAGACTTCATCCCTAGGTCCACTAGTTGTTAAGTATATTCCCAACATAAAACATGCATAAATCTAGAAACAGTAATACTCTGATAATACTGAATCATTCATGAAAATATGATAATTTGAGTAGCACCTTTAATCATGATAACATAACATAATTTGAGAGACACTTCGTCTAAAAGCATCTAAATCATGATAATCATACATACTGAATGATACTTTATCTGAAAGCATCCTTATTTATAAAAATCTGATAATATGAAGCTTGCATGTGAAAATAACACAAATATGGTCATGAAAATACTTCCATATCATGGGTTCATAAAAATATCATTGAAAACCTTGAATTATAATCAATTCATGCATAATAAGATCAATCATGAAGAAGAATTCGTAATTCAACAAGACCTCATAAAAAATCATGAAACCCTAGGTTTTAAGAAGAACATAAATTGAGAAATTGAGGTTTCTTTGGGACTCAATGGGTGAAGAGAAGCCATTGATAAAGTTCTCACATACCTTGATAGAAACCATATGTGAAATCCTTCAATGGAGACTTGAGATATTGGAGCCCTAGATTGCTTGAGGGTGAAGACTTGAGAGAGAGGAAGAATTGGATTTTGGGAGAATGAGAGTGAATTGGGAGGTTAGGGTCTTAGGAATCAGTTATACCCTTCTAAATAAGCCTAAAATGACGGAGTATAGGAATTAAAAAAGTGGGAAAATACCCAATTAACCCTGAATAAAATGGCAAAGCAGGCTTTATGAGATAATCTACGGACCATAAAAGCCTGTCCGTAAAACTCAACTGAAAATCCTAAATTTAGAACTTTGAACCACAAACCACTTCCACGACCCATGATATTTTCAACGGCCCATAGTGTCCAATCATAGAATCCCAACTACTGAAATCATACCATCTCTGAAGGATGATCTACAAAACCATTCTATTATTCATAGTCCTTTGTATGACTCATACTATCCTGTCATTGAACTCAATGTACTAAAATTACCAATTTTTGAAATATGAATATACGAGACCCAACTACTGCTCATGGTTCCTTAGATGAGTCATACTATTGACTCATACTTAGGAACCCGAGGTTCTGAAGTTGGGAGTAACTAGACTTACTTCTACCAGCCTATCCATGACTCGTACAACAAACCACGACCCGTAATTTCTTTCGTACTAATGAAATAAAAATTCCAACTTAAATAAGTTCTTTCACAAGGGTAGTCTATGACATGTAGACCTAAGTATGGTTCATAAGCCTAGGCATAATCACTGATAAACTTAACCTAATTTAGGAAACATCAACCACAAATTGTTTCCATGAGCCATAAAGCTTTGTACGACCCTTAACTATTGTTCGTAAATACCAAAAACCTATAGACTTTAGGCTGATTATTGCATTTATCTGAGTTAGGCACTTTCGAGGTGTTACACTTATGGATAGGGATAGCCACCAAAAGATGAGAAGGTGAGTCACCTATAGGTTATCTTTCGGAACCACTACATGCCATCCCAAAGCCTTGCGTAGGCAAAACCTAAGGTGTTTGGGACAAAATTTGCAATGGGGAAATTATCTTCAACTTCAATGACCGAGCCCCCGACCTGTTCTATTGACTTGGTACTAGCTAATAGAACACCTGTCATGATGACCTTGGATAGCAAACCTAGTTCCTCCTCACTAGATACACCTAATATGAGCCTAGAAGGAGAACAAATTTCAGCTGTAGGGTCCCTAGTTTGTCCCCCTTCATGAGGTAAATCCTCTAAAATTCCCTCATTAACCCCTAATTCACCTATGTATGGTCCCTCTGAACCACAACCACCTCTACAAGTAGATATTGTAGATGAGAAACACCAAGAACATCAACAAATATCACATAGGGTAGAGTAGCTATTCTAACCTGTTCCATGAAGGGTATAAGGGCTAGCTATTCTAACCTGTTCCATGAAGGGTATAAGGGCTAGTTCAACAAAAAAATTTAAATTTATTTAAAAAAAATATTTTTAACTTCAAAATTTTAGTTTTTCACCTCGATCCTTGATCCCCTCCCCCTGGCCAACCCCCCTACTAGCCCCTCAGCCACCAAAAAAAAAAAATTGAGTTTGTTTTTAAAAATTATTTTCAACTTCAAAATTTTAGTTTTTCACCTCGATCCTTGATCCCCTCCCCCTGGCCAACCCCCCTACTAGCCCCTCAGCCACCAAAAAAAAAAATTGGAGTTTGTTTTTAAAAAATATTTTCAATTTCAAAAATTATTTTCTACTCTAGTAAAAATAAAAGATATTTCTCAAAAAAAAATTCATTCATAAATTAAACACTAAATTTTTTTTTCTACTCACTAATCAAACATGAGAAAATAAGTCAAAAGTCTACTTATTTTCCGGAAAAATATTTTCTAGAAAAACATTTTCCTTCATACCAAACACACCCTTGATATGAAGAGTTTTATTTTGGGTAGAGGTGTGATTTAACACGATTGGCAGACTTGATGAGATGTTTCCCTTTTAGTTTTCCCTTTAGAGATAATGGAGACCATTTTGTTTATATAGTAGATATGATTATTTTGGTAGGACACGTGGCAGGGACATGTTCAAGTGTTTCCTTTCCAATTTTTGAATATTTGAAAACGTGAGTGCATATACCTTTAATTTTGAGCATGTTGAGCTTTTCGGTCCCAATTTTGTGAGTCCATTCACCTATGACAAATGAACAAACTAGGTTATAGTTTATGCGTATCTTAGAATTTAAACCAGCATAGGGACATATAACCGAATGTAAAAGATTGGATATTAAAATTTATGCTATATGTAGGGGTGTTCACGGTTTGGATAAAAGCGATCCAAACCGAAAAATCAAACCAAACCGATAAAATAAAACCAGTTTTATTTGTGTTTGGTTTGGTTTGGTTTTAGATTTTTGAAAATCGATAGTATTTGGTTTGGTTATGGTTTTATTTGAAAATAATCGAAGAAATAACCGAACCGAACAGAACCGATGAATTATATACATATATTTTATTAATATACATACTTAATATATTGTTTTTATAAACAATTTTAAAGATCTTATACATATTTTCATTAAAATTTCTTTATAATTTACTTATTGAAAGCAAAAATGCCCAAGATGAAACATTTATCTTATTGATTTCATGTATATGAGTGT